>NC_057714.1:109406699-109457637 GCF_004010195.1 Chiloscyllium plagiosum | reverse complement strand
TGGAGGTTCAGGCGAATTTCTGACTGATATGGAAGGATCCCTTGGGGCCTTGGAGGGAAGTGGGGGGGGGGAGGTGTGGGCGCAAGTTTTGCATTTCTTGCAGTTGCAGGGGAAGGTGCCGGGAGTGCAGGTTGGGTTGGTAGGGGGTGTGGATCTGACGAGGGAGTCGCGGAGGGAGTTGTCTTTCCGGAACGCTGATAGGGGTGGGGAGGGAAATATATCCTTGGTGGTGGGGTCTGCTTGGAAGTGGCGGAAATGACGAAGGATGATATGATGTATCTGGAGATTGGTGGGGTGGGGAGGACCAGTGGGGTTCTGTCCTGGTGGCGATTGGAGGGGCGGGTTCAAAGGCGAAGGAGCGGGAAGTGGAGGAGATGCGGTGGAGAGCATCGTCAACCACATCTAAGGGGAAATTGCCGTCTTTGGATGATGATGGGATAGTGTAGGAGAATGGGCTTAGAGTAATTCACAGGTCTGTGCAACATCGAGTGTCGAGGGGCCTGTTCTGTGTAGTATTGGTCTATGTTCTAAAACTTCACTTAGTCTCAGGCTAGTAGAAAAAGTTTCTCACTACTTACTCTATCTGATCATCTTAGCATCTTGAAAACTTAAATCAAATTATCCAATGACCATCAAAATTCCAAGGACTACAACTAAATTTGCTCCTCACAACTTTAACTTTAGAAATTTGGTAAATCTATGCTTCACTCAATCCCTCTAGAACTGCCATACCTTTCCAAAGATGTGATGTCCAAAACTGCTCACAGCTCTCTAGTTTTTACTTGCACTTATATAGCTGTAGAATAATTTCTACACCTTGTGTAACTGTCGTCTGGTGTTGTTCAATGGGATTTTGATGCTGGCCAAACTTGCAGCAATCAGGTTACCACATTCCCCACAGGATACAAAATAAATGCAATACATGAAACAAAGCTGCAATCTTTGAAAATTGATATTTAAAACTGTCAACAATCGACAGCAATACATTCATTAACAGAGCCATGTGAACAGCTTCAAGCGGATTTTGAAATCCAACTGTGCTGCAAAGCAAACTTGCGAAATTCACTCTCGAGTTGTAACAATCTGAGAACTTAAGTGTTTTGACTATGCACTTCAATTTATTTTAAAAATAAACTTACTTCAGAGTAAACTATCTATTGTTTGATAATTAGGAGACTCAGTAAAGGAAAAGTATGAACAAATCTCTATGTATTGGCCTCTGCACTCTCACCTTTGCCTTGCAAAGGTGAGGTTGTGTCACCCGCCATTTCTGAACCCAGCATCCAAACATTTAAAAGCTTTTGGCTCATGGCCATTCTCCCATAATATCACCTTTTATCCCTATTGCCCTATTGTTTTCAATCTCTTTTATCAACGAAATTTGTTAAGGTGAAGAGTGACCACGTTTGTATCTTTCCCATCTGCCGAGTTTTCATTGCCAACCAGGCATTGTGTTTTTTTTGTTTATACGCCACAAATGTTTTTAAAACACCACCAACCATCCAAAAAAAAATCTTCATTTAGCATTCTCAGGGGCACTAGATTTCCTAAGTAAATTGTGAGACAATTATATTGTCAGCCTCAGGCTGGACGTGTCTTCAAATGCTGATCATGCTAAACTAAAGTCTCATTATTTTTCTTGTATAATTAAACAATGGTCTTTTACTTTCCAAGTCACTAGACATATACAACTATGTGGTGATAAATATATACTGTCTAACTAATATGTGACTCCTGTCCAACAAAGAACAGTACAGCACAGGAACAGGCCCTTTGGTTATTCCTGATGAAGGGCTTTTGCCCGAAACGTCGATTCCGAAGCTCCTTGGATGCTGCCTGAACTGCTGTGCTCTTCCAGCACCACTAATCCAGAATCTGATTTCCAGCATCTGCAGTCATTGTTTTTACCTTTGGCCCACCAAGCCTATGATGCTTTCCTAAATTAAAATCCTGTTGAATCTAATATCTGGTCTATATCCCTTTATTCCCTGTCTTTTCATATATCTATCAAGATGCCACTTAAATGTTGTTATTGTACCTGTCTCCACCATCTCCTCAGGTCAGTGCATTCCAGTCACTTACCATTTTCTGTATAAAAAACTTCCTTTTCACATCTTCTTTAAACTTAATCGTTTTTACATTAAACTACATCCCCTAGCAACTGACATTTCTAGCCTAGGAAAAAGACTTGACTATCCATTCTATCTTTGCCTTGTATAATTTTGTAAAGTTCTATCAGGTCACACCTCAGCCTCCAACATTCAAGTGAAAACAAACCAAGTTTGTCCAATCCCTCTAAATCCAGCAACATCTGAAGACTCTCCAGAGTCTCCACATCCTTTTGTTAGCGTAGCAACCAGAACTGTACACAATATTCCAAATATGGCTTAACTGAAGTTCTCTCAAGCTGCAACCTGACTTAGCAGTTTTTATGCTCTAAGCTGAACGCGAACATGCCATATGCCATCCTGACCACCTAATCCAATTGTGTTTCTACTTTTAGGAAATTGTGGACCTGTACCCCTAGATCCCTCTATATGTTAACGCTACTAAGGGTTCTGCCATTTACTGTATACTTTCCTCCTGTATTAGATCTCCCAATATGCATCACCTTGCATTTGTCCAGATTAACCTCACTTAGGATCTCACCATCTCTTGTGGTTCCACACATAGATGGCTGCATTGATCTTTAAAAAGCCTTATTCTCTCCCTTTTACCCTTAATATACATGTAGAATCTCTTTGGATCCTCCTTAATCTTACCTGCCAAAGCTATCTCATGTCCCTCTTGGTTTCCCTCTTATGTATACTCCTACACACTTACACTCCTCAAGGATTAATTTGATCCCAGCTATCTATATCTGATACATGCCTCCTTATATTTCTTGACCAGAGCCTCAATATCTCTAGTCATCCAGTGTTCCCTAGGGGAGAAAGTGAGGTCTGCAGATGCTGGAGATCAAAGTTGAAACTTTATTGCTGGAACAGCACAGCAGGTCAGGCAGCATCCAGGGAACAGGAGATTCGACGTTTCGGGCACAGGCCCTTCTTCAGGCCCTTCTTCAGGATTCCTGAAGAAGGGCCTGTGCCCGAAACGTCGAATCTCCTGTTCCATGGATGCTGCCTGACCTGCTGTGCTGTTCCAGCAATAAAGTTTCAATCCAGTGTTCCCTACCCCTGCAAGCCTTGCCATTCACACTAGCAGGAACATGCTGACCTTAAACTCTTGCTATCAGGCTTGTGGAAGCCTCTCACTTGTCTCTTGTGAACTGCTTCCCCACATTGATTTTTGAAAGTTTCTGTCCAATACCATCAAAACTGGCTTTAATCCAGTTTAGAACTGTGAATTTTGGACCAGGCCTATCCTTTTCCATAGTTATTTTAAACTAGTAGAATTATGGTCACTGCTCCCCACCAACATCTCAGTCACGTACGCCTGCCTTCTTTCCCAAGAGGAGGTCACATTTTGCCACTTCTCTAGTATGGCCATCTACATATTATTTTGAAAGTTTTCTTGAACACACTTAACAAATTCATCCCCATAAAAACCCTTAATACTATGACAGTACCAGTCTATGTTTTGAAAGTTAAAATCCCCTCCATTACAACCCTATTATTCTTACAGCTATCTGTATTCTCCCTACATATTTGCTCATTAATTTCCCACTGAATACTGGAGGTCTATAGCACAATCAAGGTGATCTTGTTTCTCAGTTCCACCCATTTACCTTCACTGGATTGCCCCCCAGGAATATTGTGCAGCGAACTGGCTCAGTGGTTCGCACCGCCGCCTCAGTGCCAGGGACCCAGGTTTGATTCCAGCCTTGGGTGACTGTGTGAAGTTTGAACGTTTTCCGTGTCTCCGTGGGTTTCCTCTGAATCCTCTGGTTTCCTCCCACAGCACAAAAATGTGCAAGTTAGGTAGATTGACCATAGGAAATGCAAGGTTACAGGGATTGGGGCTGGGTCTGGGTAGGATACTCTTTGGCGGACACGATAGGCTGAATGGTCTCTTTCCACGCTGTATGAATTCCATATATCCTCACTAAGTACTGCCGTGATATTTTTTCTCATCAAAAATGGCACTCCCGTTCCTCTCTTGCCTCCCCTTCTATCTTACCTACAGCATCTCTACTCTGGAATATTGAGCTGTTAGTTCTGTTCCTTCCTCAGCCATATTTCTATAATAGCTATGATATGCCAGTCCCAAGTTCCCGTCCATGCCCTGAGTACATTTGCCTTATCTGTCAAGCCTCTTGCACTGAAAGAAATGCATTTTAATTCTTCAGTCTTCCCTCGCTCTCTGCCATGGTCTTGGCTGTCTTGTCCATTTAAATTGCTCCTTTTAATTTCTGTACCAGTCTCATTTTTCTCCCTTGTCTCACTACTGTTAAGAGGTTATTACCCTTTAGGTCCTGCTTTTTAACCTCCTGCCTAACTCCCTATATTCACTCTGCAGGACTTCATCCCTTTTTCTACTTATGTTGTTATGTATACAACGACCTCCAACTGCTCATGCTCACCTTTAAGAATTTGGTGCAACCATTCCAGGATGTCTTTGACTCTGGCACAAAGGAGGCAGCACACCCTCCTAGAATTACACTCACAGCTTCAGAAATGCCCTGACTAGAGAGTTCCCTATTATAATTGCTCGCTTGGAGTTTGCCATACCCTGTTTTACAGCACAGCCAGTGGTGGTGCCAAAGAGTTGGCTGTGCTGCTTTTTTGCCATGTGAGGCTATCCCCACCAACAGTCTCTAAAACAGTACACTTGTTTCAGATACAGATAGCCATAGGAGACTCCTGCATTACCTGCCTACCTCTTCTGGTGGTCACCTATCTTCCTGACTGTACCTTCCTGAAACTACTATCATACTCTCTCCCTCCTCTATGCTTCTCAGTGTTTCCACCTTCTCAGTGTTTCTAACAGATCTATTTCAGTCTGAGAGAAGCTGCAGCTGGACACACTTCCTGCAAGCACAGTAGCCAGGGCCAATCGACTGCTCAATGATCTCCCACACCTGACAAGAGGAGCATACCTGACAGCCATCTCTGCCCCTTTAACAACAAGCTGACTTTAGGAAAACAAAAGGTATTAACTTACCCGTACCTTTTTGCTGCTCACCCTCCTCAACAAAGAGTGGTATGCACCTAGACCCACAGCACCTCTAATTCAGCAGTACCTCGACCACAAAGCAGCACCTTGCAACAAAGGCTGGAACAAGACACAGCCAATGTCTCCCTTCCCCATTCACCTAAACTCCCACACTTAGTTCAACTCCCAGTGTTTGCACACTCTTATTGGTCGCATTCCATGTTGGGAGCATTTGGGCTTAGCTTTTATAGTCATCATCAGCAGTCCCTCAACAACAAAGATGACTCTTCCACTCTCAGGTTGAGTCTGTAGGTGGCTGTAAGACCAATATAGCTATCGCAGGCTCACAGTTGGGGCAGGTAGCGGTCACAGGAAGGGATGGATGGAGCATTGGTGTGGCAGCATGCTCCTTTCGCTGTTTTCAATAGGCTTCCATCTTTTTCCCAATGATGAGTCTCAAGGTGCTTGATGTCTTCCCAATGTCTTCACAATAGCAGCATTCAAGAAGTACCTGGATGAATACATGAATAGGAAGGGAATAGAGGGATATGAATCCTGTTAGTGAAGACAGTTTTAGTAAGGTAAGAACAAAATATGACGGCACAGGCTTGGAGGGCCGAAGGGCCTGTTCCTGTGCTGTGCTGTTCTTTGTTCCTGGATGCTCCTCCTCGACTTTGAACAGTCTTGGACTAGTGATTCCCAGGTGTCTTTTGGAATGCCGCACTTCACCAGGGAGGCTTTGAGAATATCACTGAAGCGCTTTCTCTGTCTACTTGGGGCTCACCTGTCATTTCAAAGCTGGGAGTAGAGCACCTGATTGGGGAGTCTCATGTTGGTCATGCGTATAACATGCCCAGTCCTTCATAACCAATCAAGGGTAGTCAGTGTCTTGATGCTGGGGGCGTTGGACTGATTGACGAAGCTGATGCTGGTGCAACTTTCTTTCGATTGGTTTCACAGGACCTTGCGCAGGCAATGTTGGTGGTACAGCTTCAATGCCTTGAGGGGGTCTACTGTCGACAGTCCATGTGTCAGAGCTGTGTAGGAGGGCAGAAACCACCATTTTTCTGTAAACCATGATTTTGGTGTTGAACCTGAAGAAGTTGTTGTTCTCGAACATCCTTGTACTCAGGCAGCCAAAGGCTGCATTAGCACACTGGAGGTGACGCTGGATCTCTTCATCAATAGCTGCTTTGGCCGACAGAACATTCCCGAGGTATTGGCAGTGGTCCCTAAGGTCTCCTGGGGTCTTGATGATCGGGAGTTTGCTCCACAGTGCCAGGCCAGGTTGTTGAAGGACTTTTGAGGAGAAAGTGAGGGCTGCAGATGCTGGAGATCAGAGCTGAAAATGTGTTGCTGGAAAAGCGCAGCAGGTCAGGCAGCATCCAAGGAGCAGGAGAATCAACGTTTCGGGCATGAGCCCTTCTTCAGGACCTTTGTCTTGCGAATGTAAGGGTGAGACTCATGTTCTCATATGCTTCCGTACAAGTGCTGACAATGGTCTGCAGATGCTGATGATGGTCTAATATATTTGCCATAGACACAATGCCTTTCAGTGGTCATTTTGATTATTTTCTCTAAGTACTTGGATATTCCATCCAAGTCCTTTCCAACATTCATTGTTTCTAGCTTTCAACTATTTAGAAAGCACACAAATCTAACCATTTTAGGTCCGAGGTGGTCATACCACTTCTGCCTACACTAATATCACATCACCTATGTTCTTAATAGATAAAATGAATATTTGAAGCCCCAAACTAATATCTGAGGAAGAGTCGTATTAACTCTGATTCCACACATGTTGTCACACTTGCTGATGTTTTCCAACAATTTCTGTTTTGGGTCACTGATTTACAGCATCACAATTCTTTTGGATTTTATCAATCTCCTTCCACATTCAATGATTTCTGCACACACACCTCCTCCAGAGCTCTCTGTTCCTACAACATTTAAAATTGTATCCTTTATTTTATGTTGCCTTAAATAATTGCAAATAATGAACTTAAAATAATGCTAATTCCACTTTTTGTTTGTGCAATGATTCATTCTTACTATTTTAGTCCTTTGTGATGTTGAACACAAGAATAAATTATATACCATGCATAATATCCAAAGAGCTGTAAACGGAATTATTTAATCTTCAAAGAATGACAAATCCTATCAGTTTTAGCTACACTGCTGAATTGAAAGGGATTCAGGATTAGATTATTTGTTTCATTTTGTCAGAAAACCAACCTCTGCAAAGTAAATAACAGTGTGGAAGACGCAACCAAGTAGAAATTAATATGCCAAAATAAAATTTACCTTATACAAAACCTCAGAACTGAAAGAACCTGCTGTGCTTGGGCTTAGAACTTTTAATCAGAAAATATGGCATTCATTGGAACAGACAAACAAGCAAACTAAACCAAAGGAAAGAAGACATCAACTTTTTAATTGGCAAGCTAGAACATCTGAACCAATCACATACAATTAATAGATGAGTTGTAGTTGGTTGAGAACACGCAAAAGACAGCTGACGTCAACATGAAACTAAAAGCCGAATATTGACATAACTTCCATAGAACTTGTTGGGCTTGCCAAATGTGGATCATTGTAAGTAATATATTATACATTTACCTGGCAAGGGTAGAGTTTGTAGGAGGAAACACATGTTGGAAGCTAGGTGTTGACTTTGTTGTAGAGAACTTGCTACTCTCAATATAGAATCACCCAACAAATAGTTCAGAATGTGTTTACTCGATCCATAGCATAACTCAGACAGGGCGGGTTAGCTCCATGAATATCTATATCCAATACTGTTCTCTCCAAAGGCAAATCAGCGGGTCCATAAGTAGCTTAATATTGCTATTAGCAACATCCCTACAACATCTTTGCCTAATGGATTTTAACACGAGCACTGACCACGAGGCATGGCCCAACTCAGACATCATGGCTTGGAAAAGATAAATGGGAAAAATGGAGGCTATTCGGCTTTGCTGATATCATGAGCTTTTTGCAGCCAACATTCTTTTTTGGAACAAACCATGCAACAAGGAGAAGTCCAATATCAGGACATAAAGGTAAAGTTGTCTAAGTCTTACACCATAGGGCTGCTCTCCCTGGGAGTTCTTCCAGCATTCTCTTTGTTTGTTTTGATGTCCAGCTTTCACAGTATTTTACTTTGAAGCTAGATATGAAGTTGGCAGATAATGACAACTGAGAGACATCCACTGATGTCCAGGTCCTCAGAAGACTGACTGCTTAGAAGTGGCAAGCAGAAGCAAAAAGCTCTGCTGGCTGAGAAGAGGGCCCATAGAAAACAGGCCTGCAGATCTTCTTAGCTGACTGTCTTCCTTTGCTGTAAATGTGGCAGAAACTGCCATGCCAGAGTAGGGTTCCTGAACTAGCGCGACATCTAAAAATTAGCTTCATGATACGGCAACCTGTTTTTACGTTCATTTAAGCTTTTATTAAGATTCAGAACTTTCAGTAACAATGACTTCGTCTGAAAGCTACAAGTATCTAAGTTGTTTTTGTGAACTCATGGCAGATCAGTACACCAAAGTAAGCTAGATTAATCGTGTATCCAAGTATTTTTTAAAATGCTATGATTTTCTGCCTCGACCTCGCTCTGGGCAGTGAGTTCCAGACCACCATCTGATTGCTAAAGATCTGTTCTTCTTTATGAGTAGAATCGGAATATAGGAGCAGAAGCCATTCAACCCACTGAGTCTGCTTTGCCATTGAAGTTCATGAATTGTCATCCATCTCAATGTTATAGTCTTGCACGTTCAGCATATTATCCAAAGTCATTAGTAACAAAAATTCTATCAATCTCTGATTTGAACTTACTTAATGACTGAGCTTCAAAAGTCCTTTGGTGTAGAGAATTCTAAAGATTCACTGCTAGTTCGATCAATTATGTTAAATCTTTGCCCCAGTTATTTACCTCTCCGTCAACAGAAATAGCTCATTCTTATTCACTATATCAAGTCTCCTCAATTTTCTTTTAATTCATTCACAAAATCGTCACCTCATTAAAGACAGTCCATTGTTTGGCTACTTCTTTTAAAAACCATTGCTAGTGCATCATGAATTAACTATTTCCTGAGTCATAACATGTTTTTTGTCAAGTGTTCAATGTTTTTTTGTCAAGCATTCACAGTACCCCAGGCCAAGGTTGGTAGAAAGCAGAGATCAGATTTCTGTACTGAACAACAATTATTATCTAATACAAGAAATTAGACTATGGCCACAGGTAAACAGATATACCATTCATATATAACAATACTAACTGAAGTTCTAATCCTCTTATAAACTCCTCCTTGGACACACAGACAAACAAATGGGGAATACAGATTATTTGTGGAGGTACAAAAGTTGGTGGGTCAGTTCAATGTTCTTTGCTTCCCAATATTGAGATGATCCTTCATCAGCTGGCCTGACTTCTATTGTTCAGATATCTTTCCTGGGATGCTTCCAATAGTTTGTAAGAAATACAGAGCAACTGATTTAACTTGGGGAAAATATCTCTGATTTATCAATTCGCATTATCAATTTAGGTTTGGGGCTGGGAGCAGATCTTCATATTTCCTCTCTCTATCGCTGTGTATCTGTGACTTGATTTTAGCTCCAAGCTGCTTAGTCACCCAAAAGCCAATCACATACTTGTTGGCAAGCAAAAGGTCTCTGTCATTAATAATGCCACACACCCACCGACCAAGCAACTTCTTGTTACTATCAAGAGCTGCATTAGTACACACCCTTGGCTCCATATCATTTCCAATCTGAATTTCAATCACTGTTTCTTCCAACAATTGTTTACAAAGCCTACCATAATTGCAGACATTTTCCCAGACTCTGGACTTTAAAGTTAAAAATCACACAACGCCACGTTATAGTCCAATAGGTTTATTTGGAAGCTCTAGCTTTCAGAATGCCGCTCCTTCAACAGGTGGTTGTGGAGATTTTAAAAGTTGTTTTCTCATTGAGGTCCACAGTTTTTAAAATCACAAAAATAAAAAAGACAATGTAGGAGCAAATTACGTTAGATGCTGGAATCTGTACTGAAAACAACAAATGCTGGAGGTCAGTGGGTCAGGCAGCATCCATGGAGAGGCAGCAAACTAATGTTTCGAGTCCAGATGACTCTTAATCAGAGCTTTGATGAAGGGTCATCCAGACTCGAAATGTTAACTTGCTCTCATTCCATGGATGTTGCCTGACCCATTGTGATCTCCAGCATTTATTGTTTTCAATAAAAAAGACAAGGTTATTACAGTTCCAGTGCACCTAGCCCAAATCTGTTCTTGCCCTACTGAAATCCACTCTGTCAATTGATTATTCTAATGATTGTTTGACAAATGTCATTTTGTTCCATCATTTTATACCTTAATTATCACCGTCCACTAAGTTTTTCTACAGTCACTTGATCTAGGGAAGTAGTGCTGCACCCCTGGCTGAGATATTTGTATCATTGATAGTCACAGATGAGGGGCTAGAAGACTGGACGTTGGCTAACGTGGTACCACTATTTAAGAAAGGTGATAAGGACAAGCCAGTGAACTATAAACTGATGAGCATGAAGTCAGTCACGGGCAAGTTGTTGGAGGGAATCCTGAGGGACAGGATTTACACATACTTGGAAAGGCAAGGACTGATTAGGGATAGTCAATATGGCTTTGTGCTTGGGAAATCATGTCTCACAAACTTGATTGAGTTTTTGAAGAAGTAACAAAGAGGGTTGATGAAGGCAGAGCGGAGGACGCGGTCTATGTGGACTTCAGCAAGGCATTCAACAAGGTTCCCATGGGAAACTGGTTAGTGAGGTTAGATCTCATGGAATACATGGAGAACTAGTCATTTAGATACAGAACTGGCTCAAAGGTAGGAGACAGAGGGTGGTGGTGGAGGGTTGTTTTTCAGACTGGAGGACTGTGACCAATGCAGTGCTACAACGATCGGTGCTGGGTCTCCTACTTTTCATCATTTATATAAATGATTTGGATGTGAGCATAAGAGGTGAAGTTAGTAAGTTTGCAAATGATACCAAAATTGGAGGTGTAGTGGACAGCAAAGAGGGTTATCTCAGATTACAACGGGATCTTGATCAGATGGGCTGAGGAGTGGAAGATGGGGTTTAATTCAGATAAATGCGAGGTGTTGCAATTTGGAAAAGCAAATCTTAGGACTTATACACTTAATGGTAAGGTCTTAGGGAGTGTTGCTGAAGAAAGAGATCTTGGAATGCAGATTCATAGCTCCTTGAAAGTAGAGTCGCAGGTGCATAGGTTAGTGAAAAAGGCATTTGGTATGCTTTTCTTTATTGGTCAGAGTATTGAGTATAGGAGTTAGGAGGGCATGTTGCGGCTGTACAGGACGTTGGTTCAGCCACTTTTGGAATATTGCATACAATTCTGGTCTCCTTCCTATCGGAAAGATGTTGTGAAACTTGAAAGGGCTCAGAAAAAATTTACAAGGATGTTGCCAGGGTTGGAGGATTTGAGGTATAGGGAGAGGCTGAATAGGCTGGGGCTGTTTTCCCTGGAGCATCGGAGGCTGAGGGGTGACATTATAGAGGTTTACAAAATAATGAGGGGCATGGATAAGGTAAATCGATAAGGTCTTTCCCCTGAGGTGGATGGTATCCAGAACTAGAGATAGGTGGGAAAGATATAAAAGAGGCCTAAGGACTAGTACAATTGCAACATTTAAAAGGCATCTGGATGGGTATATGACTAGGAATGGTTTGAAGGGATATGGACCGGGTGCTGGCAAGTGGGACTAGATTAGTTTGGGATATCTGGTCAGCATGGACGAGTTGGACCGAAGGATCTGTTTCTGCACTGCACATCTCTATGACTCTATGACTCCGCTTAGCCCATCTAAACTCCAAGGAACATCTGTAGCAGTGCTAGCTTTCTTGTTGGACAAGACACATACTGTGGTAGGTAATTCTTCTTAATGCAATCTTAGAACATCTATCCTTAATGTCCCTTATAATACCAGTATCCTAGTCTATATGTGGATAACTGAAGTTCCCGATCACAGCAATTGCATGGATGTTTACACCTCTTTGTTTTTACAGACTTGTTCTTCTATAGCCTCCCCACCAGTTGAGTTATATGCTATACCAAGCAACATAATTGCATCCTTGTTATTCCTTGTCTCTGGCCAAATCGATTATGTCCTTGAACCCTCTGAAACATTCTTGTTTCCTGTACTAGAATGCTCTAATTCCCTTTCCTCTTTTCAGTTATGCAAGCTGCCTGCCAGTATTGAGTCATTTTCCTGAGACAAGTCCAAATTCTGTTTCACAATTTGTTCTGAAGTTGATAGTCCATAATCAGTGTTGACTGTCTTTGACCACACCTAGAAAGTTTGTCTTAGCTTTTTGCTCTTCATCTTGAATTTATTGAAAGTTTTCTTGTTGTATGATCTCCATTTTTCTAGAATTCTTTTCTTTTGCAGGACTTTTCCTTTACTTCTGTGATGATGAACATGGTGCCTGCCTTGCGATATATTTTAAAGTTTCCCCGTTAGTCTCATCTAGAACACTCCACTCCCCCTGCTGGACATTCATTGTGCTTGCAGATCTGTTTTGACTGTACTGTGAACAACTGAATATATTGATTTCCGCTCTTCTGATGGTGTCTTGGAAGGATGATGATGAAATGTGGAGCCTGTGTCAAAAGAATTCCCAATGATTCTGAGCTGATTAGGCCCTGATCCATGTTTGCATAATCAAATAGGATTGTCTGTTCCAACTTCAGTTACTTCTTCAAGAAAATTCAACAAATTCTACTCCGCACACTGACTTTGATACAGGATCTACAAAATTCACACTTTAAATTATATATCCACAACATCTTACTTGAGGATAAAGTCCTTAAAAAGGCCTCAATAAATAGTTCCAGCCACTGAGATTGTTGACTGAATCTTAGTTTGAGTAGATTTCTTTTAGGGCTTAAGAACACATTGAATACTTTAATTAATGAACCGCAGCACTTTCAGCCAATGCTTTACCTAACCAAATCAGAAGAAAGATCATGTTTGACAAAATTGATCAAATGTTTTGAGGAGGTAACCAGGAGTATTGATGAGGACTATACATTTGATATTGTCTACATGAAATTTGCAAACATTTAATAAAGTACTACATGACAGATTGGGTCCACAGGATCCAAGGCAAAGTAGTATGCACGATTCAAAACTGACTCAGAGGCAGGAAGTACAGGTTGAAGGTACAGGGATGCTCCTACTCCGGATATCTGACTCCAACGGGGTTCCACAGTACTGGTGCCATTGCTGTTCATGATGTACATTAATGATGTGGACTTAAATAGAAGATATATGATCAAGAGGCTTGATGATGGCACAAAAATTGATAGTGTGATAAATGGTGGAAATGTTACCGTAAACTGGAGGTAAATGTCAATGGACTGATCGGTTGATCAAATTTAACCTGGAAAAGTGAGGTAATGCTCGTGGGGAGGACTAATAAGGCAAATGTCTACTGGGGGTGTCATTTGACCTACTATTATCCTGTACTGACCTGGGTGCGAATTGATACTTTTGCTATTTTCTGTTGAAGGGTTCCATTTCTGTGTTTTCACGCTTCAGATATTCCACATATGTGGCTTGGATTCAAAGTGTTCCAAAGTTTATTTTCTACCCTTTGGAGTCTGCCCAGCCCATTGTATTGTGCTCAAAGTCTTCGGAGTTCTTTTCTAGGCATTTGGAGTTTTTTTCAGCTCGATCTACAAAGTCTACTCACTTTTCAGCTATGTTCTATGGACTTCGATCTAACTTCACATCCTGGCCCTACAGGTTCCTTGCTGGCACCATGCTTTTTTTTATGCTTTGGGTTAGTATTGCAACAAACGTAGTTAGATATTTTTTCTTAGCATTGTCGTGCTGGTATCTATATGTATACTCCAAGAAGCTGTTGGCGTCTTATCCTTGACTTAGGCTCTTCCACTCCTGATATACTGTAATACCATCTACTTACATCTGTACTTTAAAGGTTACTAAATGTAACTTTAGTGTAGTTCCAAAAAACACTCTCTTTCTGCATCTTCCAGTCAGATGACTTCTCGCGGTTTCTCTTACAGATGTAAAGTCATATGATCAATCGCATCATCATAATTTTCATATTATGTTATATTACAAATATCAGCAGTTACATTATCCCAAATCATATAATTTAGCTAAGGGTTAAATTTTCATAACAGTTCTCCTGTTCAGCTGGTGTTACTTTTGTGCAAATCCTTTGGAAATCCCAGAAAACTGTCGTATTTTTCCTAGCTTCAATGAAGATTCCATGGAAATTACAGCAGGCAACTGAAAGAATTTCAACTAAAAGGATTCAACATTATCACCAATATGAAGGAATTGCTTTAATTATATAATCAGAATATTTATCAAAAACATTTTGATTATACTGTTATAGATAGCCTGACATCTTACTGCTGTCATGCTGTCTGCATCACTGCCACCTGATGAAGTAGCGTCGCTCTGAAAGCTAGTGTGCTTCCAATTAAACCTGTTGGACTATAACCTGGTGTTATGTGATTTTTAACTTTGTACACCCCAGTCCAACACCGGCATCTCCAAATCATGCATCAATTAGAGTACAATGTCAATAAACATACCATTTTCCTGATTACAGAGCACCTATTCTCTCTATGTAAAGGGACACATCATTTTACTTGAGGCTGGACAACCTGGGCTCAGATTACCAAAACCTAGGAATTTTAACCCTGGATGTGCATCTAAGGATAGTTGAGGTTTAGTCACCTAAAAAAGTTCCACATGACAGTTCAGAAAAAAAAGACAAAATTCATTTGGCTAACTATGATTCTCTTGCCTCTTACAAAATAAACTTGCAAGGTTATCATAAAGCTTTTTAAAACAAACCTAACTTCCAGTGTTAAATCTGTATGTTATGAGGACAGGCTGCTATCAATTAGTAACAGAACATTGCAATGTTATCCTACATAGTTCAATATTGGATTATTAAGTTTGTATTTTTCACAGATGCACTGGATTCCCCATCATTAAGGATAGGGATACTTGTGTAGCTTGTTCCTCCTATTGAGTGTTTAATTATTCACCACTGTTCACAACTGGCTATGGCAGGTCTGTACAGCTCAAATCTGATCCATTGCGTTGTGGGAACACTTAGTCCTTTCTATTGCATGCTGCTTCTGCTGTTTGGCACGAAATAGGTTTGTGTTTTAGCTTCACCAGTTTTAGATTTCATTTTAGTTATGACTGTTGCTGCTGCTGCCATGCTGTCCTGCATTCTTCATTGAACCTTTCCTGCTGTTGAGGCAACACAAAACCAGGTATGGTGATAATGGTGTCTGGGACATAGTCGTATTCATTGAGTCTTGCCTTACAGACAGACAATGCCAGGCTATTACTAGATATTGCTATTGCTACACCCTACACCCCTATTGCTAGACCAGCTGTACCACTCATGTCACAAACCTGTAGATGTTAGTAATGACATCAATAGTGTTGACAGGGTTAGGCTTTCTATTATGTCAGGTAGTCCTGTTAGGAATCATTGCAGTTTGATACAACTCAGGCATTACTGAGTCAACCACACTGCTGTGGATTTGCAGTCACACGAAGGCTGGATGAAGGAAGAATAGCTGATTTCAATAGTGAACTAGATGGGTTATTGCAACAATGTTTTCATGATCAACATTAGACTAGTTTTTAATTTCATGTTTATTAACAGAATTTAAATTCTCTTAGCTGCAGTGCAGAAATTAAAACCAAATAGGTAAGGCATTCATTAGTGACTTTACCACTAAGCCATATCCACCACCACTGATTGAAGGGAAGTCTCTTTTCTAGTTGATTTCAGTGAATGGACTAACTCTGCAGATCCTTGTCTCCAGGTGAGTACACTTGATAACAAGCAAATGATATGTATCAGTCATACTAAATTGTTGCTGCAACCATTGATTTCTATATCTTTGGAAATGTTAAGATTGCAATCTTTTAGACCAGCATACCTCTCCTGGTTTGAATTTGCCTAGATGAAATTTACTAGGCAACAGTACAGCTAAATGTTTGGAATAATTCTGCTGTAAAGGATGAAATCCAATTACAGCCATCGAGTGGTACAGGACATCCTTATTTCTACTATAATTTGGTTAAGGTTCAATAATTGCTTTAGTAAATATTCTCACATTGATTATTTGTCAATACAAGATAAGACTAGTAAACATTCTACTTAAGATACTATCTTTACATGAGAGTCACTTCCATGTCTTGTTAGAAAGGATCATGAAAGTCATTAACAATGCAGAATGCTTGACTGGTGCATAACTCCCACACTTCTATGCTTCTTATCAATACTGAATCTGGACTTGTTATTTTCAGCACATTTTCAGGACCTTTATATATTTTCAAATTCCAGTGTAATCTGCTTTAATTGAATCCTTGCCCAGATTTTGTATTTATTGAAAGAATCAGGAACATCCATCCACAAAAGACACAAATATTAAAACATGCAGATCAGTTATTTCCAGTAATCGTGTTATTAAACATTTTTTAAACATAAAGAAATCCACTTTGGATTACTGAATCACCATAATTAATTTAATATATAAAGAAAACAGACAAAAAAAATGGAAATAATGTGTGACATGGCTGACTACAAGGAGAAATAAGAATTGAGTAACATATCTCAAAATAGCACGTACAACATTAAATGCTTCAAGACAGAGGACTGTGACTTACATTTTCTCCTAGATTTAAATGATATAGTATTGAAGTGACTCCTACCATTCACTTTTAGAAATGCAGTAGTCTTCTGATCCCCGGAATCACAGGTATATTCTCCTTGATCTTCTGGTTTTAGATTGTATACAGACAATTGAATGCAGCAACCTTCTTGCTTCATTTTATACTTATCACCTGACTGGAGTACCACAATGCCTTTCTTCCATTCCACTGGAGCATCAGGTTTGGTAATCTCGCAGAACAAAGTGGCCATATCACCCTCATCAGCTTCCGTGTTCTTAAGTTCTTGCTTGAAAACCACAGGGAGAACTAGAGGAGAAAAGAATTTAATCAGCTGATGTTTTGGTCCAGATCCTACCATAGCAAAGAGCTCAAGGAACCACTGAGTAACAAAAATGTATTCCCATTCATTTTCACTGAACATTGTAATTAGGTAGATCATCAACAGTCACATCAATCTGGACAGGGAAAGTTTAATATTTATACAAAAACATTGACATCCTGTATAACAAACTGTGTTGTAAAGATAATTATTTTCATACGAAATACAAATACACCAACAAATAACTTATAGTGTGATCCAACATCAATTCAATTATGTATGACAATTATACTCAACATTCAAGTAGATGACTTTTTCATTTTAATGAAAAGTTATGAACAAGCAAGTTTATAACTATTTCTCTCCACTAAATCTGATTGATCTATGATTATTTCCAGCATGTCCTGGCTTCCAGTTTCCACTGTCTGCTTTTGTAGGTAACCTTCTGACAGCTTCTGACATTCTCAAAATAGATCAACTTAAATAGTCTTACATGGAAGTCAATCGTACGAGTTCAGCTATTAGCTAATATTATGTAACAAGTCGCACACTACAATAAAACATAACTAAATATGATACTAAGATTTTATTACAAAGGCAATGTCTTAAACTCTTGTCATATCAAGCTAGAAAGTGCATGAAGCGATAGACAAGTGGATAAAAAGATAATACACTAGTATAGCATCCCCTATTACTGACTTTTGTTAAGTGTTTGCAGATCACAGCAAGAACATAAGAAAAGGAGCAGAATTAAGCCATTCGATCCTCCAAGCCTGCCATGCTATTCAACTAGATCATGGTTGATCTGCCCAAGGCTGAATTCCTCCTTCATACCCAGGTTATCATAGCCCTCAACTCCTCAATGTTTCAAAAATCTATCATATTTTTAATTACAGTAAACTTTTTAATATCCGGTACCTATGGGACCAGGAGTGTGATGATAAGAAGAACAAAGAACAAAGAAAATTTACAGCCCAGGAACAGGGCCCTTCGGCCCTCCAAACCTGAGCCGATTCAAATGTAATGTCTAAACCTGTCGATCAATTCCTAAACATCTGTATCCCTCTGCTCCCCACTTACTCATGCATTTATCCAGACGCATCTTAAATGAATCTACCGTGCCTGCCTCAACCATCTCTGCTGGCAATGCGTTCCAAACGCCCACCACCCTCTGTGTGAAGTACTTGCCGTGTGTATACCCCTTAAACTTTCCACCTCTCACCTTGAAAGCATGACCTCTCATTATGGAATCCTTCACCCTGGGAAAAAGCTTGTCTCTATCCACCCTGTGTGTACCCTTCATGATTTTATAAACCTCAGTCAATCTCCTTTTTTCTAATAAAAATAAACCGAACCTATTCAACCTTTCTTCATAGCTAGCACCTTCCATACCAGACAACATCCTCGTAAACCTTCTCTGCACCTTCTCCAAAGCGTCCACATCCTTTTGATAATGTGGCGACCAGAAATGTACACAGTATTCTAAATGCAGCCGAACCAATGTCTTGTACAATGTTAACATGACTTGCCAGCTCTTATACTCAACACCCCGTCCAATGAAGGCAAGCATACTATTTGTCTTCTTGACCACTCTATCTACCTGTGCAGCAACCTTCAGGGTACAATGGACCTACATACCCAGATCTCTCTGCCCATCAACATTTCCCAAGGCTCTTCCCAGTGTCCCAGTGGGGTACTGGGCTAATGGTCGGATACTTGGTAGTGTGGATGAGCAGAGGGATCTTGGTGTCCATGTACACAGATCTCTGAAAGTTGCCACCCAGGTAAATAGTGCGGTGAGGAAGGCATATGGCGTACTGGCTTTTATTGGTAGAGGAATTGAGTTCCGGAGTCCTGAGGTCATGATGCAGTTGTATAAGACTCTGGTACGGCCGCATCTGGAATATTGTGTGCAGTTTTGGTCACCATACTATAGGAAGGATGTGGAGGCACTGTCATACCAACAGTGCCCTCTTCTAGATCATTTATGTATATTACAAACAACAGTGGCCCCAACACTGACCACTGTGGAACACCACTGGTCACCTTTCTCCATTTCGAGAAACTCCCTTCAACTACTACTCTCTGACTCCTGTTGCTCAACCAGTTCTTTATCCACCTAGCTAGAACACCCTGCACACCATATGACTTCACTTTCTCCATTAGTCTACCATGGCGAATCTCATCAAACGCCTTACTAAAGTCCATGTATGTGACATCTACAGCCCTTCCTTCATCTATCAACCTGGTCATTTCCTCGAAGAACTCTATTAAGTTGGTAATAGAATATTCCAAATAATCAAGAGTCACACACAGTCATAGAGCTATACAACATTGGTACAGACCCTTCTGTCCAACTCATCCATACTAACCAGATATCCTAAATTACTTTAGTCTCATTTTGCTGATATCACTCTAAACCTGTCCCATTTATATACCCATCCAGATGTCTTTTAAATGTTGTAATTGTACCAGCCTCCACCATTTCCTCTGGCAGCTCATTCCATACATGCACCACCCTCTGCTTGAAAAAATTGCCCCTTAGGTCCCTTTTAAATCTTTCCCCTCTTACCTTAAACCTATGGCCTCTAGATTTGGGCTCCCCTATCCCGGAGAAAAGACCTTGGCTATTCACCCTATCCATGCCCCTCATGTTTTTATAAACCTCTATAAGGTTTCCCCTCAGCCTCTGATGCCCCAGGGAAAATATTCCCAGCCTATTCAGCCTCTTCCTATAGCTCAAACCCTCCAAACCTGGCAACATCCTTATAAATCTTTAATGAATCTTTTCAAGTTTAACAACATCTTTCCTATAGCGGGGAGATGAGAATTGAATGCAGTATTCCAAAAGTGACCTAACTAATGTCGTGCACAGCCATAACATGACCTCTCAACTCTTATACTCAATGCTCTGACCAATAAAGGAAAGCATACCAAATGCCTTCTTCACTATCTTATCTACCTGCGACTCCACTTTCAGTGAAATATGAACCTCCACTCCAAAGTCACTATGTTCAGCTACACTCCCTAGGACCCTACCACAAAGTGTATAAGTCCTGCTCTGATGTTCCTTTCCAAAATGCTGCACCTCACATTTATCAAAATTAAACTTCATCTGTCACTCCACAGCCCATTGGCCCATCTGATCAACATCCCATTGTATCTGAGGTAATCTTCTTCACTGTCCAACTTTGGTGATGACACCTCCAACTTTGGTGTCATCTGCAAACTTACTAACCATATCTCTTATGTTCACACCTTAATATAAAAACACACACTAAGTAATTGAAACTTAATGCAGGGGGTACACACATCATTGTTATACTTTATTTACAGCATAAATCACTTAAATAATAATGTACTTTTGCCTGAATTAAAATGTATTGGCAGACAGACTTCTCAAAAATTCGTACCCTCCAACTGAACATTACGTAGTGGCAGATCGTGGTATTTGAGGAGAAATTGACTCTAAATTGAATCAACTGTTGGTATCTTATGTAGCCATTCAACTGAACAACATATATATTTACACTGAGGTAAATAAATTTAAAAACCTATAATACCTGGATAGAATAATACAATAAACTACACAATATTTGAGGTGTATAGTTTTTGCCGATTTATCGAGAATGTCAATTCATAAGGTGCCAGTTAAATAAAAGTTTGCCGTAATTTCAGTGATCTAGTCTTCACAACTCTCTGGGGTAGACATTCGCTACTCTCTGGGAGAAGAAATTCCTTCACATCTCAGTTTTAAATGAGAGTCCCCTTATTTTGTATCTATGTCCCCTGGTTCACTATTTCATCACTAATGGAAACATCTTCTCAACATCTACCTTGTCAAGCTGTCTCAGAATCTTGTATGGTTCAACAAGATCACCCCTCATTCTTCTAAACTCGAATGAATAAAAGCCTACGCTGTTGAATCATTCTGCATAAGTGAACCTGTTCATCTCAGGGATCAGAGCTGAAAATGTGTTGCTGGAAAAGCGCAGCAAGTCAGGCAGCATCCAAGGAGCAGGAGAATCGACGTTTCGGGCATGAGCCCTTCTTCAGGACTCAGCCCATCTCAGGGATCAACCTTATGAATCTCTTTTGAAATGCCTCTGATGCCGATACATTATTTCTTAAATATGGGGACCAGAACCGTAAGCAGTACTCCAGGTGCAACATCACCAACAGCATGAACAGATGTAATAGGACTTCCCTCTTTTGAAACTCCATAGTTATAGCCATAGCCGTAGCCATAAAGACCGAATTTCCATTTGTCTTCCTAATTACTTACTGAATGAATGGATGATTTATTTCTTGTCACTTGCATTTTACAGTGAATAATGCAGTAAAATACAGTGAAAAACTTCAACAGTCACCACAACTGTTTGAAGAATTTAAGAATAAACAGGATACAAGATATAACTGAAAGAGAGTCCTGAGCCAGGTCACCAGCAACACCTGTGCCGCTACCACTCCTTCATCACCTCACCATCGTCTGCATTGAACTCTCCAACGTAGGAGTCACCACTCTTTAGGCACCATCTCTTCACTGCTGGGTCAAACTGACTGATGCCAATGCTGGGTCCTGTGTTGAATCCACACATGCACTACAATGAGGAATCCCCAGCTCAGCTGCCACCTCGATGATACCAGGAGTCCTGGCTTTGGGCATACCATGTTGCTGCTACTGCCAGCTCCACCTTGCCAATGCCAGGGGTCCCTACTCTGGGCGTACCGCAACCAGGGGTCCCTGGCCTGGCTGTCGGTCTCGCCTGCTGCAGCCATCTCGCCAAGAGACCTGCTCCAGCTGCTTTCTTCCAAGATGAGATAGCTTGGACAAATAGAATTAAGGAGAATCCAAAGGGTTTTTACAAATATATTAAGGACAAAAGGGTAACTAGGGAGAGAATAGGGCCCCTCAAAGATCAGCAAGGCGGCCTTTGTGTGGAGCCACAGAAAATGGGGAGATACTAAATGAATATTTTACATCAGTATTTACTGTAGAAAAGGATATGGAAGATAAAGACTGTAGGGAAATAGATGGTGACATCTTGCTGGGTATTTTGAAACAGTTAAAGATGGATAAATCCCCAGGACCTGATCAGGTGTACCCGAGAACTCTGTGGGAAGCTAGGGAAGTGATTGCTGGGCGTCTTGCTGAGATAGCTGTATCATCGATAGTCACAGGTGAGGTACCGGAAGATTGGAGCTTGGCAAACGTGGTGCCACTGTTTAAGAAGGGCGGTAAAGACAAGTCAGGGAACTATAGACCGGTGAGCCTGACCTCGGTGGTGGGCAAGTTGTTGGAAGGAATCCTGAAGGACAGGATGTACATGTATTTGGAAAGGCAAGGACTGATTCGGGATATTTAACATGGCTTTGTGCGTGGGAAATCATGTCTCACAAACTTGACTGAGTTTTTTGAAGAAGTAACAAAGAAGATTGATGAGGGCAGAGCAGTTGATGTGATCTAGATGGACTTCAGTGAGGCGTTCAACAAGGTTCCCCATGGGAGACTGATCAGCAAGGTTAGATCTCATGGAATACAAGGAGAATTAGCCATTTGGATACAAAACTGGCTCAAAGGTAGAAGAAAGAGGGTGGTGATGGTGCAGGGTTGCTTTTCAGACTGGAGGCCTGTGACCAGTGGAGTGCCACAAGGGTCGGTGCTGGGCCCTCTACTTTTTGACATTTACATAAATGATTTGGATGCGAGCATAAGAGGTACAGTTAGTAAGTTTGCAGATGACACCACAATTGGAGGTGTAGTGGACAGCGAAAAAGGTTACCTCAGATTACAACAGGATCTGGACCAGATGGGCCAATGGGCTGAGATGTGGCAGATGAACTTTAATTCAGATGAATGCCAGGTGCTGCATTTTGGGAAAGCAAATCTTAGCAGGACTTATACACTTAATGGTAAGGTCCTAGGGAGTGCTGCTGAACAAAGAGACCTTGGCATGCAGGTTCATAGCTCCTTGAAAGTCGCAGATAGATAGGATAGTGAAGAAGGCGTTTTGTATGTTTTCCTTTATTGGTCAGAGTGTTGAGTACAGGGGTTGGGAGGTCATGTTTCAGCTGTACAGGACATTGGTCAGGCCACTGTTGGAATATTGCATACAATTCTGGTCTCCTTCCTATTGGAAAGATGTTGTGAAACTTGAAAGGGTTCAGAAAAGATTTACAAGGATGTTGCCAGGGTTGGAGGATTTGAGCTACAGGGAGAGGCTGAACAGGCTGGGGCTGTTTTCCCTGGAGCGTCGGAGGCTGAGGGGTGACCTTACAGAGGCTTACAAAATTATGAAGGGCATGGATAGGATAAATAGACAAAGTCTTTTTCCTGGGGTCAGGGAGTTAGGAACTCGAGGGTTTAGGGTGAGAAGGGAAAGATATAAAAGAGACCTAAGGGGCAACTTTTTCACGCAGAGGGTGTACGTGTATGGAATGAGCTGCCAGAGGATGTGGTGGAGGCTGGTACAATTGCAACATTTAAGAGGAATTTGGATGGGTATATGAATAGGAAGGGTTTGGAGGGATATGGGCCGGGTGCTGGCAGGTGGGACTAGATTGGGTTGGGATATCTGGTCTGCATGGACGGGTTGGACTGAAGGGTCTGTTTCCATGCTGTACATCTCTATAGCTCTATGACTCTATGTCACCTTGCTGGAGGTGCCATCTTGAAATGTCTGCTGTCGCCACTGTCTCCTATCACTGAAGGAGCTTTGCCACCTGCTCCGAACAATGGAAGAATGTCTCTGCAGCCTCCAGTCTCCATGAGGAGCTGCATCCGCACAAGTAAGCCACCATTCCATTCACGGTCTCTAGTTGCCACACTAATTTTGCCGATCAACCCACTGCAAAAGGCACCAAAGAAAAGAAAAAAACGAAAGAAAAAGGAAAGAAAAAGAGCAGAAGTAAGAAGGAAGAAAAGAAAGAAAGCATTCGGGAGTAGGTGAGCCCAGGGAAGAGCCTGCATGCAGTCTTGTTACTCTGCTGCCATCTTGGCTTGGACTACACCATGCTAATGATTGGTCTTGCATGCATAAGAATACCTAGTTCCTTCTGCAGAGAATGTTTTTTTGAGTATTTCTCCATTTAAAAGTAGTGTGCTATTTGGTTCTTTCAACTAAAGTGCATGTACTCACACTTCCTTGTATTAACCTCCATCTGCCAAGTTTTTTTCTCGTTCACACAAGAAATCTACAAGGGGATATATAGATAGGTTATGTTCTCATTACAATATGCCCTTCTGCCTATTTTTGTATCATCAGCAAATTTAAATACATTACACTATGCTCTCCCCTTCAAGTCATTTACAAAAAAAAAATAATTGAGACCCAAGGATTGATCCTTGTGGCATTCTGTAGGTAAAGCTTTTGAATCTGAAGAAGACGCATTAATCCAGACCCTTTGCCTATATGTTAATAAACCTTCAATCCATGCTAATACATTGTCCCCCAATACTATGAGCGTCGATGTTGTCCTTTTTTATGTGGCAGCTTACTGAATGACTTCAGGAAATCCAAATCCAAATACCTTTCAATTTTCCTTTATCAAATCTGCTTCCTATATCCTCAAGTACTCTAGCAATTTGTCTAACAATTTCCCTTTCACAAAATTATGTTGACTCTGTTTGATTGTATTCGGATTTTTGAAATGTACTGACTCTATTTCACAATGATAGATATTAGGCTAACTGGCCTATGGTGTTTTGATATCTGTTTCCTTTCCTTCTTGAACAGTGGTCTCACAGTAGGAATTTTCCAAACTGCTGAAACTCTCCCAGAAACCAGAAAGTTCTGGAAATGTTTCAACCAATGCCTTCATTACTATTACAGCTACTTCCTTTAAAGCTCTTGAATGAAGGCCATCAGGTACTGGCAACTTGTCTGCCTATACTCCTAATTAGTTTGTCAAATATTTTGTCCTTCAGCATAGAGACAGTTACAAGATCTTTCCTCTCATGAGCACCTTATTTACTTGCTATCCTTGAGATGTTTATAGTGTCCTCCAGTATAAGACCAACGCAAAATCTTTGAATTATCTGCTGTTTCTCTCTTCCCTGTGTATAATTCTTCAGTTGCATCCACTAAGGGTGCAGCACTGATTTTAGTTGACATCTTTCTTTTTATATACAAATAGAAGCTCTTGCAGTTTGTTTTCATATTTCTTGCCAATTTACATTCATAATAAAGTTTTTCTCTCTTTATTAGTTTCTTAGTCATCCTTTGCTGGTTCCAAAAAATATCTCAATCCTCTGGCCTACCATTAGTTTTGCCACTTTATATGCCTTTGTTTTTGATTGAATAAGCTCCTTGACTCCTTTTGTTAATCACAGGTGGTTCAAAGTTGGCAGAGTCCTTCATTTTGACTGCAATAACTTTTTGCTGAGCATTTTGAAATGCTCTGAAATTATCTGCTCAAATTGTCACCACTAGGCAGTCACTTATTTTCCCCTTAGTTCATGTCTCCACCCACTGTAGATAACTCTCTCTTCATATCTCTGTAATTGCCCTTAATTAAGTTAAATACACTCATTTCAGACCTGCACTTTTCTCCCTAAAACTGAATTTGAACTTCTACCATCTTGTAATCGCTACCCCCTAGAGGATACTTAACTATGATATTTCTTAATAATCCCATCTCATTACACATTATTAGATGTAAAATAGATTGTTCCTGGACAGGATGTACAGTTGACTGCATTAAGGAACAATCCCTGGGGCACTCTCCCTTGCCCATCTGATTTGTCCATTGAGGAATAAAGGAAGTGATTTAAAATAAACCTGTTGGACTATTACCTGTGTCATGTGACTTCTGACTTTATAAAATTATGAGATGCATAGACAGGGTTGACTGTCAGAATCTTTTTCCCCAGAGTTGAAATGTTTAATACTAGGGGGCATGCATTTCAGCTGAGAGGGGTAAAGTTCAAAGAAGATGTGAGGGGCAAGTTGTTTTTTTACAGAGAATGTTAGGAATCTACAATGCGCTGCCAAGAGTGGTGATGGAGGCAGGCACGATAGGAGCATTTAAGAGACTTTTATATACGAACATGAATATGCAAGGAATGGTGGGATGTGGACCAAGGACAGGCAGAAGGGATTAATTTAATTTAGCTTAATGGTCGGCACAACATCATGGGCCGAAGGACCCATTCATGTGCTGTACTGTTCTATGTTCTGTGTTCAGTCCATATGCACGAGTTCTAACAGCTGTACCATACACTTCAGTATTACTCATACATCCATTTTTCTCACTATAAGAGAAGACAACCCATAAGAGGACAGAGACAGACTGTATGGGTGGAGGGGTAGCCTCTACGAGGAGAGAGTTCTGGCCCTTACAGCCCAGAACTGCTTCCACGGGGATGGCAAAACATCCATGCCCTATCAAATGAGTAAGTACATTCTTAGTTCCAAAGCAAATCTTACATTAACCCCATTGTTCATTCAATCAGTGCACAAGACATTTAACCACTGGCTGGACTCCTCCTCACTCTTTTGTCTTGCAGGTTTCACTAGCCTCCCCACAACCTATGCACAGTAGCACCTAACTCAATAAGACTATACTCTTGGATCTGAGGACAATAGAACCGAGACCTCAAAGGAATCACTGACAAGGCTGCCTCCTACACATGCCACCAACCAAGATACTGACACTCTGGGGGAGACTGTAGACACAGGGAGTGTGAATACACAATCAGACAGTTCTTCATGTTGCCAAGGAAGAAACAGACTAGGCAGTTCGCACGAGGAGGATTGCCACAGGCCAGGTATCTGCTTAGCCCAGCAAGACATGATGCTATGGTATTGGCAATCTGGAACTTAATGAAAATGCACAGGTAGGAGCAGCAGTGGCAGATAGGCATATGGGGCACAATGGTTCTCATTAGCCAGAAGCTGCATCAATGCAGAAATTCCTGTAACTATACGTGTGCCTCCATGGACAGTTGGTGGCAGTATAAGGGGCCAGGCCCAGTACACTTATGTTCCATTGCCCAACTAATTGGTCCTCAAAGACATGGTGACAGTGGGAGTAGGAAACCTTGTTCCAGTCCAGGTATCCTCTCCTCAGAATGAGAAGGAGGGGTGCCAGGAGATGCCCAACCAGAGGCAGAATCACACACCAGCCCTACTGCACTTGGCACTCAGGACATTGCAGGGATGGTCAGGCCCTCCATCTCCCCTCTGCCCGCTCCCCTCCAACTTTTGGAAGTTCAAACCGGTTAGAGTCAACTTGCCTCTAGCAAGAAGACACTTGGCACGTCAGGCCTGTCTTCACACAGGAACCCCCCCAACAAACGAGCAGCATCCACCATTACAGCTGTGAAACTAGGGATGGGAGGGAGAAAAAGGATAAAACGTATAGAAGGTACTTCTGTGGCACGGATGAAAAAGGCTTGTATGTCCCTCTTTACCTCTGCATAAATGTTCCTGATGTTAATGTTCATATGTTTCAAGTATGTCTGTGTAAGTGCTAAATATACAGCGAACAGCAGCACTCCTTGCCACAGGTGAGACTCCATGGATGGAAGTCTATGGTGACAGACTAACTCATGATCTGGAATCATACCTTATACAAAATGCTTCAGACATTTTGGATATGTCCTCTGATTCCAGCAGGACAGACTCAGCAGAAATGGTGAGACAGTGGTATACAGTCAGTAGTGAGTTGCCCTGGGAGACCTCAACATTGACTATGAAATATATTACATTTCACGGCATCAGCTCAAACAGGGCGAGGGAATCTGCTGCATGATTACCACCAGCTGTGAACCTGAAGAAGCCAAACATCTTAAAGCAGCAAGTGATAGGGCTGTGGGCCACAAACAGTAGATTTGATCTAAGCTCTACAGTCCTGTCATATTCAGTGTGAATGGTAGAAAACAATTAGACAACTCAAGGAGGAGGCTCCACAAATATACCTACCAACAATAATGAGGGAGTCAAGCACAATGTGTAAAGCTAAGGCTGACCAATTTGCAACAATCTTCACACTGCGTGGATGATCCATCTCAGATTCTTCCAGAGACATGTAGCATCACAGTCTTAGGCCAAGTCGATTTATTCCACATGATATCAAGGAACAGCTGGAAACATTGAATACTTCAAAGGTTATGGACCCTGACAACATTCTGGCAATAGGGCTGCAGTAGTGTCCTCGAGAACTTGCAACATCTCATGGTGGCTCAGTGGTTAGCACTGCTGCCTCACAGCACCAGGGACCCAGGTTCAATGCCCACCTCGGGCGACTGTCTGTGTGGAGTTTGCACATCCTCCCCGTGTTTGCGTGGGTTTCCTCTGGGTGCTCCGGTTTCCTCCCACAGTCCAAAGATGTGCAGGTTAGGTGAATTGGCCATGCCAAATTGTCCATAGTGTTAGGTGTAGGGGAATGGGTCTGGGTGGGTTGTTCTTCAGAGGGTCATTGTAGACTTTTGGGCCGAAGGGCCTGTTTCCACACTGTAGGGAATCTAATCTAATCCAGTCTCTAGCCAAGCTGTTCTGGTACAGATACAATACTGGCACATACTGACAATGTGGAACATTGCCCAGATATATCCTGTACATAAAACATAGGTTAAATCCAATCTGGCCAATTACCACCACATCAGTCCACTCTTGATTATCATTAAAGTGATGGAGGTGTAATTAACAGTGTGAACAAATAGCACTTGCTTCATAATGCTCAGTCTGAGTTCTGCCAGGTCATTCAGCTCCTGACCTCATGATAGCCTTTGTTCAAACATGGGAATAAAAGAACTGAATTCTACACATAAGGCAAGAGTCATAGAGATGTATATCACAGAAACAGACCCTTCAATCCAACTCATCCATGCTGACCAGACATCCTAAATTAATCAAGTCCCATTTGCCAGCACTTGGCCTATACCCCTCCAAACCCTTCCTATTCATATACTCAATCAGATTACTTTTAAATGTTGTAATTGTACAAGCCTCACCACTTCCTCTGGCAGCTCATTCCCTACACGGATCACACTGTGTGAAAACGTTGCCCCTTAGGTCCCTTTTAAGTCTTTCTCCCCTCACCTTAAGCCTATGGCCTCCAGGTTTGGACTCCCCCACCCCAGCGAAAAGACCTCAGTGCACTTGACATCAATACAGCATTTGACTCCTTATGGAATTTAGGAACATTGGCAAAACTGGAATCATTGGGTATTAGGAGAAAACTCTCCAGTAGTTAGTTATAACTGGCATAAAGGAAACTGGTTGTAGTGCTTGGAGGTCAGTCATTTTAGATCTAAGACTGCTCTACATGAGTTCCTCAAGGTAAATGGTCCTATCTTCAGCGAGTTCATCAATCACCTACCCTCCATTATAAGGTCAGAAATGGTGATATTCATTGTTGATTGCATGATGTTCAGCACCATTCGCAATTTCACAGATACTGAAGCAATTCATATCTAAATGCAATAAGGCCTGGATAATATTCCGGTTTGGGTTGACATATGACAAGTTACATTCAAGCCGTACAAGTGTCGCCTAAATCATGTCAATCTCCAACAAGAGAAAATCTAAACATTGTGGTTGGACATTCAAGGGCATTAGCATCCCTCACTATCAACATCCTGGGGTTGTTACCATTGACCAGAAACTAAATTGAGCTAGCCATATAAATACTGTGGCTGCAAGATCATTGTTGAAGAAAATAAAAGGAAAATTTGAGAAAATTAAATCATTTGAGTGGAATCAGACTGAGGGATAAATAGTTTTGAAACACATCAGAAGAAACAATAGTTTACAAATAAGTAAAAGGATTATCAATTTATAGGTGATGATAAAGTATGACAGAGTATCAGTAAGTGCTAAAATAAATTAAGGAACTACAAATCCTGGAGATCCGAAACAAAAACAGAAATTGCTGGAGAAATTCAATAGAATGAAGAGTCACTCATAGTATGAAATGTTAATTCTGCTTTCTTCTCACAGATCTTGCCAGACCTGTTGAGTTTCTCCAGCAATCTCTGTTTTTGTATCAACAAATACCATCTCTTGATCTTTACGAAAGAGAGGTGCATCTAAGCAAGTTAAAGGTTATACTGGACTGACTGAATAATGATGCTTATAAACGTTGTGATTCACACCAAATCAAGAAGTGCTGTATTTTGCAGAAAGGTGGAAATGATGATTCAGTATTCTTCTGAGAAAACATTCCAGGCAGTTGTCCAGGAACTTAATAAAATAATGAACATCAGGATGAGAAAACGAGCTTCATGTGACATCTTATAAAATAAAAATTCATGAGAAGCTGACTATGATCAGTAAGAATGACTGCCGTACCCTTGACTTTCAAAGAGGCTGTAGTCTGCTGATCTCCAGAATCACAGGTATACTCTCCTCCATCATCAGGACTTATATTGCGAATAAGGAGTTCAATGGAGGAACCTTGTTTCATCATGGCATACTTGTCACTTGGATGAAGTACTGTAGATCCCTTCCTCCATTCAACTGGGACATCAGGTTTAGTGATCTCACAGCACAGAATGACAGAACTATTCTCTTCAGCTTCTGTGTTCTGCAGCTCTTGTTTGAAAAGTGCAGGCAGAGCTAAGGGAAACAGTAATTCAATTTCTGAATACCTAATTTTCTCAAGAACTGATGCATGAATAACCATAAATTCCAACCAAGCCAACTTCCAATCTAATATAGCAATTGTATGAGTTTAACAATACAGTGTTAACATTTTAACAGCCCTATACCAATGTCACACTTAAATGTTTACAGTAAAGAGACAAATGAAAAAGCAAATAATTAAGTTTTGCCTGAGTCTGAAAGTTGCAAGTTCAAAACCCACTCCAAGAAACATGCATATAATCTGAGTACTGGACACTTAACTGGTACATTTCAGATGAGAAGCTAAACCCATGCTATGCTGCTTAAAATAGAAGTGAATGATATAGACTCTGGTACAGTCGCCGCAGATTGGAGGGCAGCTAATGTCACTCCAATATTCAAGAAGAGAGGTAGGGAAGGAATTTTAGACCAGTAAGCCTAATATTGATAGTGTGGAAAATTCTCAACTCCATTAACAAGGACTTTAGAATAGAAACAGGCCCTTCGGCCTAACAAGTCCACACCGACTCTCCGAAGAGCAACCCATCTAGACCCATTCCCCTACATTCACACTGACTAATGCACCTAACACTAAGGCACTTTAGCATGGCCAATTCACCTAACCTGCACATCTTTGGACTGTGGGACGAAACCAAAGCACCTGGAGGAAACCCACGCAGACACTGGGAGAATGTGCAACCTCCACTCAGACAGTTGCCCAAGGCGGGAATTGAACCCGGGTCCCCGGCGCTTTGAGGCAGCAGTGCTAACCACTGAGCCACCGTGCCATCCCTCTAAATGCTCCACTATAAAGTGGAGCATTTAGAAAGCATTGGCAGGATCAGACAGAGTCAGCATGGAGTTATGAAGGGGGAATCATGCTTCACAAATCTGTTGGAATTCTATAAAGATGAAACCAGTAGAGTTGACAAGGGGGAACTAGTCGATGTGGTATATTAGGACTTGCAGAAAGTGTTTGACAAAATCTCACAGAAGAAATTATTTCGCAAGATTAATGCACAATGGAGTAGGGGAACTGTTTTGAGATGGATAGAACACAGTTTGATAGAGAGAAAAGAAAAAGAGTAAGAATTAATGGGTCCTTTTCAAATTGGCAGGGAACAACTAGTGGGGTGCCATAGGAATTGATGCTTTGGCCCCAGCTATTCACAATATATATTAACGATTTGGATGAGGGATCAAAATGTAGCATCTCAAAGTTTGTAAATGATATGAAGTTGGGTAGGAAGGTGAACTATGACGAGGATGCGAAGATCCTTCAACATGATCTAGACATGTTGGGTGAGTGGGCAAATCAATGGTAGATGCAGTATACTTTGGATAAATGTGAGGTTATTTCTTTGGAAGCTAAAACAAGGCAGATTACGGCCTGAAAGGCTGGTAATTTGGAGAGGGGAGTATGCAACGGGACCTGTGTGTCCTGAAGGTGAGCATGCACTTGGAGCAAGAGGTAAAGAAGGCAAATGGTATATTGGCCTTCATTGTGAGAGGTTTCGCACACAGGAGCACGGACGTGTTGTTGCAGTTATATAGGACCTTTGTGAGATCACACCCAGAATATTGTATGCAGTTTTGGTCTCCTTTTGTGAGGAAGGACGCTCTTGCTCTCAAGCGAGTGCAATAAAGAGCTATCAGGCTGACTCCGGGGATGGCAGGACTGACATATGAGGAGTGGCAAGAAGATGGTACATAAAAATGGTAAAATTGTAAAATGAATTGAAAAGCAATGTGTGGTGCCTTTAAGGGATTATGCTTTGTTTGTGCTTGGAAGTTTGCAACCATTATGCAGAAAGCACCAAAACTGAAACAAGTGTATCAAAGATTAGCAGGCCCAAGTAGCATTTTACTCACACAACAGTTTAAATTCAGACAATTAATTGAAAAAGACAATTGGAGACTAAGGACCAATTGAATTTAAAACGGATTGTTTTGATACCTAGAAGCCAATCAAATTATAAGAACTTTTTTGAAAATCAGCAGAGAGCCAACTGTCATCTGAACAGTAAACACTGGGCTCTCACAGAAATCTTTAAGCTCTGATTAAACATCATCTTAGCTATATTCCTGACTCAAGAATTTGACAGAGAAAGGCATTTTGGACACCAGAAATTGATGAAGATTATGAGGTGAGGTTATCCTCCCTGAGTGTTTCAATTTTAATTATCAGAGGGGTGTCAATCGCTGCGTCATAACAGGAGAGATTGACTAGGTTAGGATTGTTTTTGCTGGACTTCAGACAAATGAGGGGGGAATCTCACAAAGACTTAGAGAAAATTCTAACAGGATTAGACAGGGTAGATGCAGAGAGGATGTTCCCGATGGTGGTGTGTCCAGAACCAGGGGTCACAGTCTGACAATTTGGAGTGGACCATTTAGGATGGAGATAAGTGGCAAGCTTGTGGAACTCATTACTACAGGAAATAATTGATGGCAAATGTATTCAAGGGGTGGCTGGATATAGCACTTGGGGCAAATGGAATCAAAGGTTATGGGGAGAAAGCAGGATTAGGCTCTTGAGTTGGACGATCAGCCATGATCATAATGAATGGTGGAGCAGGCTCAAAGGGCCAAATGATTTCCTCCTGCTCCTATCTTCCATGTTTCCAAAAATAAGAAACCGGAACGCCTTTATTCTTTACTCCAGAAGCCTGTTGGTGGAAACTGGTGAGCTGCTGCCATGTTATTTCCAGTACAGGTAGTTCTTCTATAACGTGATGATTGCATTCTTGTGCAACCCCATATCATAGAAAAGTTTCACTTTAGAAACAGTGCTCAAAGTGTTGACAAGCACGTTACAGCCAACACATGTTTTAAAAGTTCGCACTTTAGAAACAGTGTTCTCAATTTGTCAATCGCATTACGGCGATCTTGCGTTAACGAAACACACGTAACAGCAGAATGACCTGTAGTTTATAATTCAGTGACTGACCGAAGTAACATAGGCTTTGATAAAATGGTTAGTTGAAGGGACTCCAAAAATATCACAGACATACAACTCACAGAATATTTTTAACAAAACTCTTCATACTAATACCTCTACATAAGCACAAAATACTTGGGGGAATGATCTTTTGAATTTAAGATAGAAATGATGATCAGCTTCATGGGTACAATGTTTGATGTAAATCAACAATCATTTAGATTTTCTTTCCATACCTTTTACTGTTAATGATGCAGTGGTCTGATGATCTCCAGAGTCACAGGTATATTCACCAGCATCTTCTAGCTTCAGTTTTTGAATAAGCAGCTTAATACTTGAATCTTCTTGCTTTAGTTTGTACTTGTCACTGGATTGAATTACTACTGATCCTTTCCTCCATTTAACTAAGGCATTAGGTTTCGTAACTTCACAGTGTAGAGTAGCAGTACTATCCTCTTCTGCTTCAACATTCTGAAGTCCTTTTTTGAAAAGCACAGGCATCGCTATAAGGAAATAGCAAATTAATTCATAATTATGGAGTTCAGTGAAATATAATTGTTACAATTCTGAATCAATATGTTCCCTAGAATAAACATTCTGCCGTTACCAGATTCCATTATCCATAGAAGTTAATCAAAATCCTCACTAATACTAAACCAAATGTGCATCGTTTTAATTACAATCAGGCACAGCAATACCTTTGTATTTGATAACCGTATATACTACTGTCTAACTCTTCAGTAATAGTGTTTATTTCTTTGCATTTATGAAAGAAAATAATCAGCTACAATAATACACCAAATTAGGGGCATTTTAAACGTGGAGTTGAACTTCAGGAAAATAAAGGAAATGTGGATGTAGGTTTGCTCGCTGAGCTGGAAGGTTCCTTTTCAGACGTTTCATCACCATACTAGGTAACATCTTCAGTGAACCTAAGGATGAAGCACCGCTGGTGTTTCTTGCTTTCTATTTGTATGTTTGGATTTCCTTGGGTTGGTGATATCATTTCCTGTGGTGACGTCATTTCCTATCGTGAAGCCATTTACTGTTCATTTTCTTAGGAGGTGGTATGTGGGATCCAAGTCAATGTGTTTGTTGATAGAGTTTGGTTGGAATGCCATGCTTCTAGCAATTCTCGTGCGTGTCGCTGTTTGGCTTGTCCTAGGATAGATGTGTTGTCCTAGTCGAAGTGGTGCCTTTCCTTATCTGTATGTAAGGGTACTAGTGAGAGAGGGTCATGTCGCTTTGTGGCTAGTTGATGTTCATGTATCCTGGTGGCTAGTTTTCTGCCTGTTTGTCCAATGTAGTGTTTGTTACAGTTCTTGCACGGTATTTTGTAAATGACATTAGTTTTGCTTGTTGTCTGTACAGGGTCTTTCAAAAGGAATGGGTATCCAATGAACACAGTCCACCGATTTCTCAGCAACAAACCCAAAAAAAGCAGTCAAAACGCGTCCAGAAACCCTAGCCACTCTCCCCTACATCAAAGACATCTTGGAAATGACTGCCAGACCACTCAGATCTCTAGGCATCATGGTAGCCCACAAACCCACCAACACACTAAAACAGCAGCTGATGAACTTGAAAGACTCTATACAGACAACAAGCAAAATAATGTCATTTACAAAATACCATGCAAGGACTGCAACAAACACTACATTAGACAAACAGGAAGAAAACTAGCCACCAGGATACATGAACATCAACTAGCCACAAAACGACATGACCCTCTCTCACTAGTATCCTTACATACAGATAAGGAAGGACAACACAACCATTCTAGGACAAGCAAAATAGAGACACGCATGACAACTAGAAGCATGGCCATCCAACCAGAACTCTATCAACAAACACATTGACTTGGATCCCATATACCACCCCCAGAGAAAAAGAACAGGAAATGGCACCACAATAGGAAATGACGTCATCACAGGAAATGACATCACCAACCCAAGGAAATCCGAACATAGAAACAGGCGCAGGAAACACCGGTGCTGCTTCATCCGGAGGCTCACTGAAGATGCTACCTAGTATGGTGATGAAACGTCTGAAAAGGAACCATCCAGCTCAGCAAGCAAACCTACACCCAGAACCTTAACCTGAGCTACAAATCTTCTCAAAACTTGCTAATAGAGGAAATGTTTTTTATTCATTCATGGGATTTGGGCATTGCTTGTGAGACCAGCATTTATTCCCTATCCCTAATACCCAGAGGTCAGTTAAGAGCCAACCATATTGCTGCGGGTCTGGAGTAATATATAGGCCAGAACAGGTAAGGGCAGCATTTTCCTTCTCTAAAGTACATTGGAGAACTAGGTGGCCTTTTCCGACAATCAACATCAACTTCATGGTCACCATGACTCTTACTTCCAGATAATGCATTGAATTCAAATTCCACCATCAGTCACAGCAGGATTCCAACATGGATCCCCAGAGGATTATCTAGGTCTCTGGATTAATAATCAAATGATAATACCACTTGGTCATCACCATTCCAGATTTCCCTGTTACCCAGAGAATATTTAAAATGCAGAACTCAAAACCATATTTCAAGCAAACAGTGTAGCTATTGGAGTCAGACAAGCATATGAGGAAAATAAAACAGAAGGATATGTCAATGAAGTTAGATGAAAAACTGAGAGAAAGCTTGTGTGGAGAATAAACCTATTGTGATGAATGCAATTAGCACACTGTAAAAGAACCACAAAGGATACCAAATACAGCACAAAATAAAGTTGGACAATATTTAAAAGAATTTTAGCAGTGATTTTTGAGTTTGCTTTTGATAGTTGATAATTTTATGTTGCTTTCAATAAAATAGGCAGCTTGTAAGTAGAAAAAGAAATCTCCAAAACTTGCTCCATGGTGGGAAAAGCCATTGATTTTTCTAGCAAAATTGATTTGGAAGGTAAACAAAGCATGAAAGCTGGAATCATGGATAATGAACAGGGATCAAACACTATAAATAAGGTCTTTTATAATACCTAGGTAGTAGATGAAACAATAATATTCATATCTGCAGGACTTTTCAGGATGCAAGTTGTTGTTGCTATTCTTTTAAGTCTGAGGATGTGTGTCTCTTACCTTTCCCTGTCATCTTAATACTACTACTTCTCTCTCTCCTTGTCTATCTTTCACTTGCCCTATTTCCTCTTGTAATCCTCTCTCTCATTCTCAAGTTTTTTCAATTTTTATTCTCTCTTCCTTTCTGAGGTAAATAAGGTGGTGCATGCTCTGACCATTTGTAACAAACACTGTTCTGTCTAACTGGTGGTCAATTGTTGGCTGCTCCAACAGTACCCGGTGAAGCTTTTAATTTTCAGGGGATCCAAGAGGCTTTCTTCCCTTGTTCCCTCCAAAAATCTCTGGACTGCTTCTAGCCTACAAAATGTTTTCCATAAAACAACATTTTTGTTTGCTACTTGCCCATTACAAATGAAAAAAGCTTGGCTAAATATTGGTTCAGGTCTTTATAACAGAATAAACAGTCGAGAAAGGAGGGCTCTACTCTGAATTCACACTAGTTTTCCAAATGTTCTATCAATCTAGGTAGTAATATTTTAGCAACATACAACAACTTAAAATAACATTAAATTCTAAATACCAGAGTTCAAACCATAAAAAATAGGAACAGGAGTATGCCATTTGGCCCCTCATGCCTTCTCTACCATTTGATAGGATCATGGCTGATTATTTTTCAGATCCACTTTCTTGCCCTTCCTCGTAATCCTTGATTCCCCTACCGATCAAACATCTATCTATCTCAGTCTTAAATATATAAAGACTCTGCCCTCATCTCTGCATCCCCCTCTCCCCTCCACAAACTATAAGCTTTCATTTTGAAGTACTTTTAACGTGTCTAAAAATTACAAGGTACTTCCTAAGAGCACTATAAAACAAACATGACATTAAGCTATGTAAGAAGATTCTAGATTGGATAGCCAAAAACCTGGTTAAAACATTGATTGGAAAGGAGTATATTAAAGTAAAGTGAGGTAGAGAGGCAGGGAGGTGTAGGGTGGGCATTCTGGAGCTGAGGGTATGGGCAACTGAAACCTTGGTCATTAATGATAGGCTTGTTAAAATTTAGAATGCTCAAATGACTAGAATGATAGGCTTGTTAAAATTGAGAATGCTCAAATGGCTAGAATAAAGGAGCAAAGATATCTTGGTAGGTTGTGTGGAACAAGTGAGGAGCTTGAAATCAAGAATGAGAAATTTAAAATTAAGGCATTGCTTGACCAGGAGCCAGACAGCAAATGCTGGGTTGGACATAGTTCAAGTTACAGCAGTCAATAGAACTTTGAATGTCTTTCACTTTACAGAAGACAGAATGTGGGAGACCAGGCAGGATGCCACTGGAACTGGCAAACTAGAATTAACATTGCTGCTGAAATCTGTGTTAATGCTTGAGTTGAGAGGAGATAAAATTGCAGAGGTGGGTTTAGTGATGGTGTGAGTATGTGGTTAGAAACTCAACTTAGAGTCAAATATGACAGCAGATTGCTAATACACCGGCAGTGAGTGAGTAGCATGATGGTATTAATATGATGCTTGCAACGTAAGGATGAAAATGTGAGAGGATTTAATTACAATGAGAAATGAATGATGTGCTTTGGCCTACCCTTTACTCTTAAAGAGGCAGTGGTGTGTTGATCTCCAGAATAACATGTATAATCTCCACCATCTTCTGGTTTTAGACTGTGAATGAGCAAATCACAGATGGAACCTTCTTGTTTCATTTCATACTTGTCACTTTCATGAAGAACCAGTGATCCCTTTCTCCATTTTACTGGAGCATCACATTTCGCAATTTCACAACGTAAAGTGGCAGTGCCACCCTCTTCAGCTTCTTCATTCTGAAGCTCTTGTTTAAAAAACGCAGGCAGCACTACAGACACATCAAATTTGTTTTTTTAAATCATATTGATTAGTTGACATCCAAATACTTTCTGTAAGTTTCCACAGAATTCACATCTAATCATTTGCAAACAGTTTTCATAGTACTTGTCCCAAATTATATTTTTCGCTCACAACCAGCCAAAGAAAACTCAAAAACCTAAAATTGAGAAGTGAAAACTACAACAAACTAAGGATTTATCTACATGACATTCAACTGTTTCTAGTTAACAACCCTTACTTGTGTTTTTAGTGGGTTTGGACAAAAGACGATTTTCAAGATGTATGACAATAAATTAGCATGAACAAATAGAAATAATTCAATAAACAGTAACTTAAAACAAAGAGCTTTGTTTGAGTTAAATATATATGTAGTTATGACAGATTCAGTGAGTGGCAGCCTCAAACTATGCAAGGTGGACATATGTCTGAAAATTGGACTTCGCAAGTAGATTACTTCAACTTGAATGTCAACTAAACAAACTACAATATTTTAGATTAAGCAAGTTACTTGGATAGAAGACAGAATTTGGGAGACCAGGCAGAATGCCACTGGAACTGGAAAACTAGAATTAACATTGCTGCTGTTGGCTAACCTCAGGTTGGCTATCCCACAGGTTGACAGATACAAGAGAGCTGGAAAAGGACAAGAGGTGACCATATGTAAATAGAACAGAAGGTAACAGATCAGAACAGAAGGCAATGATCTAAATTGCTGGATTGGTCTAATGATCACTTGCACAAACACCAGTAATGTCAACAAGAAGAATGACACACAGAGGAAAGGAACCATAATCAACATCAAATATTTAAGATCAAATGGCTATTTATACGACTATAAAATATAGCAGAAGCAGGCCATTTGGCTTTTCAGTCTGCTCTATTACTCAATGAGATCGTGGGTTATTCAATAGTTCTCAACTCCATTTTCCTTCCTTTACCCCATAGCCCTCGTTGATCAAAAATCTGTCTACATCAGCTTGAGTATACTAAATGACTCAGCCTCTTACAGCCCTCTGTGGTTAAGAATTTCACAAATTCACTATTCTCTGAGACCAGACGGCCCTCTTCATTTCTGTCTTAAATAGACAACCCCTTATATTAAGATCATAACCTCTGGTCCTCAATTGTTCCATAAGGAGAAACAATAATTCCAATACTACCATGTCAAATGCCCTAAGAACATTACACATTTCAATAAGGTTACCTCTCATTCTTCGTCATTCCAATTAGTACAGTACCAGCTAATCAATCTATCTTCATAAGAAACTGTTCCATTCTTGGAATCAACCTAGTGAACCTTCTCTGCATTACCTCCAACGTAAGGAATATTTTTATTTACATAAGGGAGCCAAACTGTTCACAATATTATCACTGTGACCGAACAAGTACTTTGTATTGTTTTGGTAAGGTTTCTCTACTTTATTATTCCATTCTGTTTGAAGTAAAGCCCAACATTCTACTTGCTTTCTTAACACCTGCTGAACTTGCGTGCTTGCCTCTTTGCATTCATGCACTCAGACCCTGAAACCCCAGTTTACTGCAGCTTCCTCAGCTATTCACTATTCAAATAATGTTCTGTACTGATGCAAAGTATTTATTCAACCCCTCTGTCATTTCCTGATTCCCCATTATTATTTTCAGTTTCATTTTCTAAGAGAACTATGATAACTTTGCCTTCTCTCTTCCTATTAAAAGAAGCACCTACTGTCTTATTTTATATTACCTATTTTCATTCATATTTTAGTTTCACCTTTCTTTTTTTTGAGTATATTTTGGTTTTTAAAACTTTTCCAAACCTCAGAAGTACCACTGAACATTGCCATGGTGTATGTTATTTATCTAATTTAATTCAATTGTTAACTTTCTTGGTTAAACATGGTTCGTTTATCCTCTTCTTAGAATCTTTCTTCCTCACTGCAATGTATCTTTGGTGTATAATTATGAACTATTTTCTTAAATGTCTACCATTTCTCATTTTCAGACAAACTCCTTTCCCAATCCACTCTCACCAACTGTCATCATTCCTTTGTATTTATTCTAATTTGCATTTAGCACAGTTGTTTCTGGACCAAATTGTTTGTTTTCAGACTGAGTGTTAAATTCTACAATGTTTGCCACTGTTTCTTAGCATCTTTACTCTGAAATCACTAATTAAACTTATCAGATCCAAAATAGTCTGATCCCTGGTTGGATCCATAAAATGTTGTCTTGGGAACTGTCTATGATTTCTTTTGGCTACCTCTGTCAATTTTATGAAACTACATGTTGATTAAAGTCACCATGCTTAATATACTGCCTTTTTATACACCCTCAAAGACTACACCTACCAGTTTTTCTTCCCCGATTTCTTAGTTCCACCTATATGAGCTCTACATCTTTCATTGCAAGATTATTTCTTGCTATCATACTAAATCCAAATCGTATTAATGAAGCAATCCCAACTTGCTTTCTTTCCTCCCTGTCATTTTGCAAGATAACATGCTCTGAAATTAAGTTCCCAGCTTTGATCTCCAATCTCATATTGTGCATCATTATTTTATTGTGGAGAAAGAAACACATTTTGATATTTTAAAAACAGTTTACATTACAGAAGAGGAAGTTCAGGAGGTCTTAGAGAATATAGAGGTGTATAAATCTCCAGGACCTGACCTAATGTATCCCAGAATATTGTGGGAAGTAAGGGAGGAAATTACGAGACCCCTTGCAGAAATATTTGCATCATCAATAACTACAGGCGAGGTCCCTGATGACTGGTGGGTGTCTTTTGTTGTACCCTTGTTTAAGTAAGGTTTTAAGGAGAAAGCAGAGAACTACAGACCTGTGACTCTAACTTTGGTTATGGGTAAATTGTTGAAGGTGATTATAAATGATAGGCTTTATGGACATTTAGAGACACAAAAACTCTAAGGTGATTAGGGATAATCAGCCTGGTTTTGCGCGAGGAAAATCATGTCTCACAAACTTGACTGAGTTTTTTGAAGAAGTTACCAAAAATATTGATGAGGGCGGAGCAGTAGATGTTGTTGACTTGGACTTTAGTAAAGTTTTTGACAAGGTTTAGTCACACATGGGATTCAGGGTGAGTTGCCTATGGATATATAATTGGCTTAATGGTAGAAGACAGAAAGTGGTTGTGGAAGACTGCTTTTCATACTGGAGGCCTGTCACCAGCAGTATTCCACAGGGATTGGTTCTGGGCTCTCTTTTATTTGTCATTTATATAAATGATTTGGATGAGAATATAGAAGGTACAGTTAGTAAGTGTGTGGATGACACCAAAATTAGCAAAGCAGACAGTGAAGAGGGTTTTCCAAGATTACAAACGGATCTTGATCAAATGAGTCAATGGGCTGAAAAATGGCAGATGGAGTTCAATCTGGATAAATGTGAGATATTGCATTTAGGTACAACAAACAAGGTTAGTGTTGTGGAACAAAATTAAAGGTAGGACCTTGGGTAGTGTTGTGGAACAGAGGGACCTAGGGGTTCAGGTGCATAATTCTTTAAAGTTTGCGTCACATTTGAAGGAGTGGTTAAAAAGTCATTTGGCATGCTTGCCTTCATTATTCAGTCCTCTGAGCATAGGGGTTGGGAAGTTATGTTGAGGTTGTGTAGGACACTGGTGAGGACTCTTCTGGAATACGGTGTCCAGTTCTGTTCCCCCAGTTATAGGAAGGATATTAATAAGCTGGAGAAGATTCAGAAGAGATTTACCAGGATGTTGCCGGATATGAAAGGTTTAAGTTATAAAGGAAGGCTCGACAACCTGGGCCATTTTTCACTGAAGTATAGGAGGTTGAGAGGCAACAATATAGAAGTTTATAAAATATTGAGAGGTATTGATAGAGTTAATGATAGTTGTCTTTTCCCTAGGATAGAGGATTTCAAGACAAGGGGGCGCATTTTAAGGTGAAAGCAGAGAGGTTTAAACAAGAGGTTTAGCCAGAGACGTTTCCCCAGGGCAGGATTGACTGGTACGAGGGGTCATAGTTTTAAGATATTAAGAGAAAGGTGTAGAGGAGACGTCAGAGGTAGGTTCTTTACGCAGAGATTTGTGAATGCATGGAATGCATTGCCAGCGGTGGTGATGGAAACAGAGTCATCAGGGACATTTAAGCAACTGCTGGACGTGCACATGGATAGCAGTGAGTTTGAGGGGTGTGTAGGTTAAGTTATTATATTTTACATTAGGATTAAACCTCGGCACAACATCGTGGGCCTAAGGGCCTGTTCTGTGCTGTACTTTTCTATGTTCTATGTTCTAAGATGTGAGGGGCAATTGTTTTTACACAGAGGATGAATTGCATGTGGAATGAACTTTCGTGAAGAAATGGTGGACATTGGTACAGTTACAACGTTTAAATGACAGTTGGATAAGTACATGAATAAGAATGTTTTGGAGGGATATGGGGCAGGAGCTGGCAGGTAGGACTAGTTTAGTTTGGGATGATGTTCAGCATGGACATCAGTTGGGCCAAATCTTCTGTTTCCATGCTATATAACTCTGTAACCTTATGTTGGATGGCTGTTGCATGTGTTTCCATTAGGCACTGAGTAATGGTTGAGTGTAGAAACATGTCTACAGTTCACCTTTGTTTGCATGCTAAAGAAAATGGGGCCTGTGCATGGCCCTGTACCAAGTTGGCAGTGGAATCTCCATGTTCCTTGACACCGACTCAAGGTTTTGGTAGACATCCATGCACCAAGTACTTTTTTGTGCCGATCCACCATTGTTCTTCTGTAGGTCCCCCTATCAAAGTGTTCATACAAATTTTGCCTTGGAAAAATCAGATGTGAACCCTCCCTCCACTGACCTGATATCTGCCCTATACCTATGCTTTTAACCTGGTTGCAGACTCCTTGTGCTGGTGTCATAACAATGATAAAATATTGAATATTGATTTTCAAACTCCATTGTCTGATTTTATAGGCTGGAACATTCATGATCAGAAACAGGGTTTTAGGAAGAGTATGGTAAATGTGTCACAGGGTGTGATGCAACCTGTTTAGATAACGTGGCTATTATTGTTGAATAATTAGCTGGATGTGCAAAAAAAAGAAAGCAAATTAGTAACAATTTCGTAGAGGGGAAATTCCTGGAGTGTATATGGATGATTTTCTAGACCAATATGTTGAGGAAACAATTAGATATGAGGCCATCTAGACTGGGTATTGTGTAATGAGAAAGGAATAATTGGCAATCTGGTTGTGTGAGGACCATAATTTGATAAAATTCCTGATCAAGATGGAGAGTGATGTAGTTGATTATGAGACTAGGTTTCTGAACCTAAATAGCAGGAATGACTTGGCTCTGATAGGCTGGGGAATATTAGATCTAAGAAAGGACGGTAGAGAGATGTCACTGAGGATATTCTGGGAGAAGTTGGCTCAGTTGCCATAATTGAACAGTGGATACACTTTATTCATTAAAAATCTCTTTGTATATATACAAAGTCACAAATGCAGTTCAGTATTTGTACTATAGCATGTGAAGGAACCAAATATACATTTGGGTTTGGTTCTATCCAAATAAGTTAAGGACACCTCTTACACATACAACACTATATTTACATGCATTTGAGGCACAAGGAGTGTCTGATAACTGAACAGAACCCCATTTAACTTCAGTAGGAACATCACAGTCTTTCCCCATTGCGCCTCGGCGGCACTGTGCCACGTTTTAGTGCATCCCTCAGCACATAGTCCTGGACTTAGGAATGTGCCAGTCTGCAACACTCCTTGTTCTGGAAGACCACTTCTCCAGTGATAACAGGAGAAAGAGAATTCAACAGAGGCTGGCTGAGGGGAGTCAGAGGAACATTCCGGGGTCACTACATACAAAGGTTCTACCTGAACCCTGCATTGTGAAGGATGGGACTGACCTCGTTGCCACAAAATGCTCCAAATAGTCAGACTGTTCTGTTGCACTTGTCTTTCATGGAGAAATTTGCAAAAGAAAAACACCTTTGACTACAGGACTGTCAGGAAGTTGTCAGCACATAGCGTCCTTGAAACTCTGAGGGAAAAGAAGAGGGTGGATCCTGTCGTGTGGTTCCCTGAGCAGACTTTCAAAGTCATTTGGCAGAATGCCTAATCACCAGAACTTTCCTACAAGCACCAAGACATAGCTTGGCTGGTGGTGAGATGGGCACTACCCTGTGGGATTCTTCATGTACGGCCATTTGGTCTGTGTCACAGCCCGCAAAACAGCTGCAGGGGGTTGAGACTGTCACACTTCCTCTTCTGGAATGTGCCTTTCAAGTCTGGAGAAAGATGCAGTGGCTTCTGTCAAGGTTCATCCCGAGCAACTCTATGACACGGGACCCTGCACTCTAAGTCAGGTCCCTCAAGACGCACTCTGAGACAAACATCCTCTGTGCCTGGAGGACCATCGACTCAAGGAAAGACATGCTTTGGTCTGCCCGAAACTTGTTGCTCTTCCACAACAAGGAGATGACCTTGACCAAATGTTGCAGACTGATACATTCCAAAGTCCAGGATTGCGTGCTGAAGGATGCACTAAGGCTTGGCGTCTGGGGTCTGTTCAGTTATCGGACCCTCCTAGTGCCTTAAATGCATGTAAATATAGTCTTGTATGTGTAAGAGATGTCCTTAGTTTATTTGGATAGAGACAAACTCAAATGTTTGCTTGTTTCCTTGACATACTGCAGAAACTGAACTGCATTTGTGACTATGTATATATGCAAAGAGGTTTTTTCTGATGAAAGTATTTTTTGAATTAAAAAAAAATTCTGAAAGAGTCCAGATCAGTCACCAAGATTGAACAGTGGATCACGGAAGAGCTCGATGTTCTTTTTCTATGTTCTCTTACTTAAAGGGTCGATGGTAGAAAGGCAATAGTAAACATTCAAAGAGTGCATGGGTGAACTATGACAATTGTTTATTCTTGTTTGGCACAAAAGTAAAATGAGAGAGGTGGACAAACCATGGCTTATAAGAGAAATTAGAGACAGCATTAGATCCAAGGAAAAGGCAAACAAATTGGCCAGAGCCACTTAAGAATGGGAATAATTTAGAATTCAGCAAACGAGGACAAACAGATTGATTTAAAAAAGGGTGAACAGAGTATGAGAATAAACTTGTATGGAACATTAAAAACTGACTGTAAATGCCTCCAGAAAAATGTGAACAGAAAAAGAATAGTGAAGCTAAATGTAGGTTTGGTACCGTCAGAATCAGGGCAACAAAGAAATAGCTGACCAACTCGATACATACTTGGGTTTTGTAATCACAAGTAAGGGCACGAATAAAATACTAGAAAAGTTGAGGAAGACAGGATAATGTGATTTTAGCAGTGTCTGAGTGCAGTAGAGTAATTGATAGACTCTCAAAATTGAAAACATGTTCACAGACATTGACCACTTGTTTGAGGTAAGTTAACGGATGGTAACACTGCATTTAGATCATCTGGGCTTGAAGTCTGGCATGGACTAAAGCCATCCATCCTGAAACGCAACAAGACCTTGACAAAATCCAGGTTAAGGCTTATAAGTTGCATTTGTGCCCTATAAATGTCAGGCAAAGAGCATCCCTAATGAAGTAAAATCTAATTATCTCGCATTGGCATTGCCATCACCCATTATCAACATCCTTAGAATGATCAGAAACCTATCTGTACTAGAAATATAATTACTGTTTGGTGATTATATATTTCAACCCAGTCAAGAATCTGGATTTCATTTAAAAGAGTTGATATGCTATTAGTATGTGATGTTAGTAAAACATTTAAAAATAATATGTCGTTTCTTAAAAATTACTATTAATTGTTGCAGAAAAGTCAAAGAACCACAAAGAAGGTTACCTCAAAGTACAATGGGACCTTGATCAGATGGACCAATGGCCGAGGAATGCCGAAAGGAGTTTAATATATACAAACGTGAGGTGCTATATTTTGGAAAGGAAAATCAGGGCAGGACTTAGATACTTAATGGTAAGATCCTGAGGAGTGTTGCCAAAAAAAGAGAGCCTGGAGTGCAGGTTCATAGTTCCTTGAAAGTAGAGTCACAGGTAGACAGGATAGTGAAGAAGGCATTAGGTACGCTTGCTTTTTTGGTAGTGCATTGAGCAGAGGAGTTGGGAGGTCATGTTGCAGCTGCTCAGAACATTGGTTAGGCCATTTTTGGAGTACTGCATTCAATTCTGATCTCCCTACTTTAGGAAAGATGTTGTGAAGCTTGAAAGGGTTCAGAAAGGATTTACAAGGATGTTGCCAAGGTTGAAAGGTTTGAGCTATAGAAGAGGCTCAATAGACTGAGGTAATTTTATCTGGAGCGTCAGAGGATGAGGAGTGACCATATAGAGGTTTATAAAATCATGAGGGGACTGAATAGAGTGAACAATCAAGGTCCTTTCCCAAGTTGGGGGAGTCCAAAACTAAAGGGCATAGGTTTAAGGTGAGAGGGAAAAATTTAAAAGGGACCTACGGGGCAACTTTTTCACATAGAAGGTGGTGCATGTATGGAATGAACTGCCAGAGGAAGTGGTGAAGGCTGCTACAATTACAACATTTAAAAGGCATCTGGTTGGTCTATGAATAGGAAGGGCTTGGAGGGATACGGGCCAAATGCTAGAAAATGGGGCTAGATTAATTTAGGATATCTGGTCGGCACGGACGAGTTGGATCGAAGGGTCTGTTTCCATGCTATACATATCTATGACTCCATGACAAGTCCATGATTGAAATTCACTAAATTAGGAATAAATTAAACACAAATTTTTCAAAATCGAAAGTAGGTCAAAGGCTGGATATTCTGTGCTAGGTAATCCATCTTTTAACTCCCGAAGTCTGTCCACAATCTATAAGACAAAAGTCAGGGGTGTGCTGGAATAGTCTACATTTGCCTGGATGATTGCAGCTTTAAAAATACACAAGCAACTTAACATAATCTAGGAGAGTTAAAAATCACAGGACACCAGGTTATAGTCCAACAGGTTTAATTGGAAGCGCACCTGCTTCCAATTGGAAAGCTAGTGTGCTTCCAATTAAACCTGTTGGACTATAACCTGGTGTCCTGTGATTTTTAACTTTGTACATCCCAGTCCAACACCGGCATCTCCAAATCATAATCGAGGAGAAGTAGCCCAGTTGATTGGCATCTGACCTTAAACGTTCACTCTTTCCATAACAAATGCATAGTGGCAGCTGTGTGCATCATCCACAAGATGTTCTGGAGTAACTATCCCAGGTCTCTTCAACTGACTCTATGACTCTATAACAGGACCTTTCAAATTCATAACTACCACATTGTTGATTCAAAATCCTGGATCTCCCTTCCTATTAGCACTGTTCAGGCACCTAACACCCGGAATGCCGCGGTTCAAAAATACGGTTTGCAACCTCCTTTTCAAGGGCAATCAGGAATGAAAAACAAATTATGGCCTATGCAGCAATACCTACATCTAGTGAATCTGCTACTTTATCCAATGAGGGTGCATCTATGGGACCAGCTGCATAATACCTCTCCTGTCCACCGTCTCCATCAAATCCTTCAATGCAATATCAAAATCATGAAGCCTGCCTGTCCTATGTTGTGCCATACTTCAACATTTCTCAGATCAGTGTCATTCCCTACAGAAATATCAGCACCTGCTTCAGCCAAAGTTCACATCCCCTTAAATGAAGATTAACTTTAGGGAACTGTAGACCGGTGAGCTTGACATTAGTGGTGGGCAAGTTGTTGGAGGGAATCCTGAGGGACAGGATTTACACGTATTTGGAAAAGCAAGAACTGACTGGGGATAGTCAACATGGTTTTGTGCATGGAAAATCATGTCTCATGAACTTGATTGAGTTTTTTGAAGAGATAACAAACAGGATTGATGATGATCTTTATGGACTTCAGTAAGGCGTTCGACGAGGTTCCTCGTGGTAGAGTAGTTAGCAAGGTTAAATCACATGGAATACAGAGAGAACTAGCCAGTTGGATATAGAACTGGCTCGAAGGTAGAAAAGAGGGTTGGTGGTGGAGGGTTGCTTTTCAAACTTGAGGTCTAGGACCAGTGGTGTACCACAAGGATCGGTGCTGGGTCCACTGCCTTTTATCATATATATAAATGATTTGGAATGTGAACATTGGAGGTATAGTTAGTAAGCTTGCAGATGACCCCAAAATTGGAGGTGTGGTGGACAGCAAAGAAGGTTACCTTAGAGTATAACAGGAACTTGATCAGATGGGGCCAATGGGCCAAAGAGTGGCAGATGGAGTTTAATTTAGATAAATGTGCAGTACTGCAATTTGGAAGGCAAATCAAGGCAGGACGTATACACTTAATGGTCAGGTTTTATGGAATATTGCTGAACAAAGAGACCTTGAGTGCAGGTTCATAGTTCCTTGAAAGTGGAATCGCAGGTACATAAGATAGTGAAAAAGGCTTTTGGTATGCTTTCCTATACTGGTCAGAGCATTGAGTACAAGAATTGGGAGGTCATGTTGTGGCTATAGAGGACATTCGTTAGGCCACTTTTGGAATATTACGTGCAATTCTGGTGTCCCTCCTATTAGAAGAACGTTGTGAAACTTGAAAGGGATCAGTGCCAGGGTTTGAAGATTTGAGCTTTAGGGAGAGGCTGAATAGGCTGGGGCTGTTTTCCCTGGAGCATCAAAGGATGAGGGGTAACCTTATAGAGATTTATAAAATCATGAGGGTCATGGATAGAGTAAATAAATAGCATCTTTTCTCTGGGGTGGGAGAATTCAAAACAAGAGGGCATAGGTTTAAGATGAGAGGAGAAAGATTTAAAAATGACCAGAGAGGCAACTTTTTTCACGCAGAGTGTGGTTTGTGTATGTAATGAGCTGCCAGGGGAAATGGTGGAGGCTGGGACAAAAACAACATTGAAAAGGCATCTGGATGAGTATATGAATAGGATGAATTTAAAGAGAAAAGGGCCAAGTGCTGGCAAATGGGACTAAATTAAATTAGAATATCTGGTCGGCCTGGACGAGTTGGACTGAAGGGTCTGTTTTCGTGCTGTACGTCTCTATGACTGTATGACTTAAAGTGGACAAGCTAGTTTGAAGTGGTGTTAGCTACTGAATGACCCCTTGACAATCTGCCCATGAAATCAACCGTCAAGTGCAAATTGGTGGGACTCTGAAATTAATAGGCAAACTTGCTCTATAATCAATATGTTTGGGTAAAGACGGTTAAAATTGCAACTGTTCGAACTTATTCCTGCTATAATTTCCATTTCGCTTCCTCAAACCAAAGCGCAACACAGATGGACATTTATGCTGATTAATTTTAAATTGGGCTTCATTACAAACAACCATTACAATTCTTTGTTCTCCACAATCAAAAGTATCTACCTATCTTGCAAGGTAAACTCAAAGTTTCAGGATCACTTTCTCATGACAACTGAAGAGAAGCAATAACTCTTAGCAGTGATGTGATACTCAGAACATGACAATTAAAATCTAAAAGGCAATTTTCAGTTCATATTCTCATTAAACCATTTTGTTTTATAATGCACTTATGAAGTGCCTTGAGATAGTATATTAAGTTGAAGGTGCCATATAAATCTAAGTTGTTGTTGTTTCCCTCTCAATTCAAAAGGAGTTTATCGATTTCTTTAAATCAAGTTTGAATATTCATTGTGATGTTTCTTCCACCTCCCCAAATCCTGTGTCTAACTATTCACATCTTAGGAAACCTGACAAAAGTTTTTTCTCCCTCAAAATTAGCTGCCATTTCTTTACCTCCCTTGTAAACAAGTTGATGGATGAAGAAAGTTAAACCACTCTTCTTGGTAATTTCTTTAATATGCCTATAGGCCTCAAACCTTTAAATTAGATTACTGCCTCACTATAACAGACAATCAATTTCTTATATATTATTAACTGCTGTCAAAGAACATAGAACATAGAACAGTACAGCACAGAACAGGCCCTTCAGCCCACGATGTTGTGCCGACCACTGATCCTCATGTATGCACCCTCAGATTTCTGTGACCATATGCATGTCCAGCAGTCTCTTAAATGTCCCCAATGACCCTGCCTCCACAACTGCTGCTGGCAACGCATTCCATGCTCTCACAACTCTCTGTGTAAAGAACCCGCCTCTGACATCCCCTCTATACTTTCCTCCAACCAGCTTAAAACTATGACCCCTCGTGTTAGCCATTTCTGCCCTGGGAAATAGTCTCTGGCTATCGACTCTATCTACGCCTCTCATTACCTTGTATACCTCAATTAGGTCCCCTCTCCTCCTCCTTTTCTCCAATGAAAAAAGTCCGAGCTCAGTCAACCTCTCTTCATAAGATAAGCCCTCCAGTCCAGGCAGCATCCTGGTAAACCTCCTCTGAACCCTCTCCAAAGCATCCACATCTTTCCTATAATAGGGCAA
>NC_057714.1:109397787-109404610 GCF_004010195.1 Chiloscyllium plagiosum | reverse complement strand
AGCACTAAGTCTAGAATGGCCTCTCCCCTCGTTGGCCTGTCAACGTACTGAGTTAGGAAACTCTCCTGAACACACCTTACAAAAACAGCTCCATTCAAATCTTCTGCTCGAAGGAGGTTCCAATCAATATTGGGAAAGTTAAAGTCACCCATTACAACAACCCTACTACGTCCACACTTTTCCAAAATCTGCCGACCTATGCTTTCTTCCATCTCCCTGCTGCTACTGGGGGGCCTGTAGTAAACCCCTAAAGGAGACTCAAATGAGACTCAAATCTTCATAATTTTAAAAGTGCCAAAATTTGAAAAGTTCCAGACCTAGTGAAAGGTTAACAGCACCTCTAGTGTATGCTTGGACACACAGCTTTTGTCTCTTCAACTCAATCCTGCATCTTTTTTGTTTTAGCAAAATCATGATCAATGCTTTTCTGAAGTTTCCTTTGTCCCCTTATTTCATTTCCCAAAATATTTTAAAATAGGCCATTTCATCTCTAGTCCTCACTATTGAAGTTAAGCTTTACTACAATCTACATTCATACTTTCCCAGGAGCTGGACCAATATCCAGTGTAATCCTAAGTATTTCCTTAATCTAAAACTGTTTAAACTTTCAAAATTGTAATCTGAAATTATCTAATCAATAATTTGTCATATTTATTTTCCCAATTCACAGGTTAGCTTACCTAAATAAAAAAACTGAAAGAACTGCAATGCTGTAAATCTGAAACTAAAACAGAAATTACTGGAAAAGCTCAGCAGATCTGGCAGCATCTGTGAAGACAAATCAAAGATGACATTTTGGGTTGACCGACCCTTCCTCAAAACTGATAGTAGCTTAGAGAATGTTGTTTTATATGCAGAAGATCAGGTGGAGGCAGGAGATAAAGAGTAAAGGATAGGCAGGGATAGAGCCCAAACAGAAAGAACAATTAGATAACAATCGTGGCACAGTGGTTAGCACTGTTGCCTCACAGCGCCAGAGACCCGGGTTCAATTCCCGCCTCAGGCGACCGACTGTGTGGAGTTTGCATATTCTCCCCGTGTCTGCGTGGGTTTCCTCCGGGTGCTCCGGTTTCCTCCCACAGTCCAAAGATGTGCAGGTCAGGTGAACTGGCCTGCTAAATTGCCCGTAGTGTTAGGTAAGGGGTAAATGTAGGGGTATGGGTGGGTTGCGCTTCGGCAGGTCGGTGTGGACTTGTTGGGCCGAAGGGCCTGTTTCCACACTGTAATGTAATGTAATCTAATGTAATCTAATCTAAATCTCGCTCGGAGGGTGAATAGCTACTAATGGGGACTGTTAGTGGCTAACAATGGGTTGGGTGTAATGGCAGACAATGTGATAATAAAGACTGGTGTGTGGGGATTGGGGTAAGGACATGGGAGAGCTCAAGCTCTGAAGTTGGTGAACTCAATATTGAGTCCAGAAGGCTGCAGGGTCCCCAAGTGGAAAGCGAGATGCCGTTCTTCCAGCTTGCACTGAGCTTCACTGAAATACTGCAGCAAGCCTGAGTCAGAGATGTTGGCCGAGGAACAGGGTGGTGTTGAAGTGGACAGGGTGTTAACGAAGTGACCACTTCGCAGAACACCTCAGTTCTGCTGGCAAAAAAGACCCTAAACTTGCAGGTGCCTGCCATGTTAACAAACAACCCTGTTTCCCTGACTGACATTTCTATCTCAGGCTTGCTCCAGCAAAGCTCAGTGCAAGAGAAAGCACAGCACCTCACTCTCTGCTTGAGACCGGAGTGACTGGAAGCAGGTGGACTTTGTTAACTATGAGGTTCATGATTGGGATTGTTAACCTGGGTCCACAGGCCAGATAGCGCATTGGGGTGGGCAAGAGCCCAATGGTAAGTAGCGGCAGACCAAGAGCTGGAAGGTAGGTAGGCTGTCCTCAGCGCTGTCACCTCCCGCAGGTACCGCGGCGGGCTGTCCTAAAGGTGGTCGGAAGGCGCAAAGGGCGGTTAGGGAAGCCAGAAGATGGGTAGGCTGCCTTGACTGCTGTTGTCCTCGGTTGTGGGGGGTGGGGGACGCAGGTGAAGCAGGACGGGCTGTCTTAGAGGTTGTCGGAAGGTGTGTCAGTGCGGACTGAGAGCCAGAAGCGGCGTAAGGGCGGCTGCCTCAGTGGCCAGAAGGTGGGAGGGATGGGTGGATTGCTGGGCGTGTGTACTGTATGCACTTTTTTTTATATGTAATTGGACTGTCTTATGTATAAATTTCATTGTTACTCATTTAAATTGATTGAAACTGGGATTTGAGGTTTGTCCTCATTTCTCTGAAAACTGGCTGAATGGTAGGGTTTGGGGCCTGGCTTTGCCATTCCCCTCCCTTGTAAAATTGCTGTTTCTCAGTATACAGCTGTTAATGTTAATTGTTTTGCAAACTGTGCATTGTTTAATAAAATAATAGTAACAGGAGAAAAAAAAATAACTTGGAGATTAGGGAAAAAAGAAAAAAAAAGCAGGAGATTTAGAAACTCCTCAGAAATAAAAATAACCAAGAGATTTAGAACCTCCTTAATTTGGGGGACTGACTCTGTGCTGGCTGGGCCACAGTCAGTGTGTTACTGCTGCTTTCCAATTTTTTTTTGGGGGGCGGGGGGAACGGGAATCCTAATTCCCGAACTGGCTGAATTATTTAGCCAGTTTGTAAACTGGTATTCCTTTTTATTGAGGACTGATTTTCAAAATGCCTGATCTACATAGTTAATGTGTTTCACTCTTCTCTTTCCTTTTGACAAAAGGACGATGTTTTTGTACCAGGCTTAGCCCTTGCACTCTGGCTGTTTGTTTTATTTGGAATGTGTTTTCACTTTTTTGGTGTTTGGACTGAGCCCTTGTGAGAAAATACATCTTTCCAGTTGAGCTGGCCCTCTATGGGTAGGCGAACGTGATAAAGGGCTCAAAATGTTGATTTTCCTGCTCCTAGGATGCGGCCTGACCTGCTGTGCTTTTCCAGCACCACTCAAATCTTGCCTCTATGGGTAGGCCTGGCCCTTTGTGGGTGACTGTGGGCCTCTGTAAAGAATGAAAACCTGTGTGTATGCTGGAAGGTAAGCAATTGCTGCATCCTGGAGTGCACAAAATCCCTGTGAGTTTTTTTTTAAGATTAGGTTAGCTTCCCTACATTATGGGAACAGGCCATTTGGTCTAACAAGTCCACACTGACCCTGTGAAGAGTAACCCACCCAGACCAATTTTCCTTTGACTAATGCACCTGACGCTGTAGGCAATTTAGTATGGTCAATTCACCTGACCTGCACATCTTTGGACTGTGGAAGGAAACCCACGCAGACACGGGGAGACTGTGCAAACTCCACACAGACGGTGACCCAAGGTGGGAATTGAACCCGAGGCCCTGATGCTGTGAGGCAGCAGTGCTAATCACTGTGCCACCATGCTGCTCACAGCACATTTAACTGCATCATTACATTGTTCTGTGTTCCTGTGAGTGAGCTTGGCCCTTTGGATGGACCAGACCTCTGAAGACTGAACACCTATGTGTGTGGTGTGGACTCTGCCTTCGGGAGTAGACCAAACCCCTGTGAGTTAACTGCAGCTTCACAATGTACTGTGTTCCTGAGAGTGGGCCTGGTTCTCCCTGGAAGGGCCAGGCCTCTATGGAGACTAGGTAAAAACAATGACTGCAGATGCTGGAAACCAGATTTTGGATTAGTGGTGCTGGAAGAACACAGCAGTTCTGCCAGCATCCGAGGAGCAGCAAAATCGACGTTTCGGGCAAAAGCCCTTCATCAGGAATAAAGGCAGTGAGCCTGAAGTGTGGAGAGATAAACTAGAGGAGGGTGGGGTGGGAAGAAAGTAGCATGGAGTACAATAGGTGAGTGGGGGAGGGGATGAAGGTGAAGGAGGCCCAGCACCTCCATATTCTCGGCAGAGTGGGAGGGGGAGTTGAAATGTTGGGCCACGGGGCGGTTTGGTTGATTGGTGCGGGTGTCTCGGAGATGTTCCCTAAAGCGCTCTGCTAGGAGGCGCCCAGTCTCCCCAATGTAGAGGAGACCGCATCGGGAGCAACGGATACAATAAATGATATTAGTGGATGTGCAGGTAAAACTTTGATGGATGTGGAAGGCTCCTTTAGGGCCTTGGATGGAGGTGAGGGAGGAGGCGTGGGCGCAGGTTTTGCAGTTCCTGCGGTGGCAGGGGAAGGTGCCAGGATCGGAGGGTGGGTTGTAGGGGGGTGTGGACCTGACCAGGTAGTCACAGAGGGAACAGTCTTTGCGGAAGGCAGAAAGGGGTGGGGAGGGAAATATATCCCTGGTGGTGGGGTCTTTTTGGAGGTGGCGGAAATGTCGGCGGATGATTTGGTAAATGCCTGAACACCTGTGTGTGTATGCTGGGATGTTAGCACTTGCTACATCCAGGAGTTTGGGTGTGGCCTCTGTCTTTGTACTGGAAAATGTATTGAGGATTTTGTGAATTCTGTTACTGCATGTGGGTTTTTTAATTTAATTGTATTTGTATGGGCCAGAGTGGGTTAGTCAGTACATGGGGTGGCTGGGAACTGGAGGGTCAATGATCAGGCTGGGGGACGGAGAGTCTGTTAGTATGCAGGGTGGCTGGGGGCTAGGCAGCTGGCAGCATGCACATTGGAAAGCTGGCCAAGGGATGGCAGTCAGTTTCATGCTGGCTGGGGGCTGGAGGGTTGATGACCGGCCTGGAGGAAGTGGGCTAGGAGAAGCCTGTCAGTGCGTGGGGTGAGCAGGGCCAGGAAACAGAGCGTCCTCACAGGAAAGCCGGTATAGGGCAGGCCGATTGGCACGCTGGGAGGCTAAGCATGAGGCCTTCCCCCACCCCAGAAGGATGACTGAGGTAGGACCGGTCAGTATACAGGGAGCTGGGAGCCGGACAGCTGATGGCTGGTCCGTAGGAATGCTGGCCAGGTTGCAAGGATGCCTATCTTGAAGAAGTTCTCCTCCGCTCTCTACAAGGATTTCAGTGAGGCTCTCTCTCACTGCAACCCCCAGGTCATCTTCTCTGCCCTGATGCCTTTCAACCACAAAACAGACTCGCCGATCTATCACATTCATCCCCACCTCCATCCACCCATTGTACTCTTGGCTGCCTTCTCCCCAGTCCCACCCAGCTCCCATTTATATCTCCACTCCGGAGGCTCCTGCCTCATTCCTGATGAAGGGCTTTTGCCTGAAACATCGATTTTCCTGCTCCTCGGATGCTGCCTGACCTTCTGTGCTTTTCCAGCACCACTCTAATCTAGACTCTGATCCCCAGCATCTGCAGTCCTCACTTTTGCCTAGGAGAAAGGGTCAGTTAGTACGTGGGGCGGCCGGGTGCTGGAAGGCCGACAGCCCGACTGTAGGAAAGCAGGTTGGGGGTGGTTTGGTGAGTACATGAGGTGATCGGGAGGAAAGTGAGCTGGGTAGTCCAGTCAGTACGCAGGGGTGACTGAGAGCCGGGCAGTCGAAGACCGGCCTGGAGAGGGTCAGTCTGTATGCAGGCCGGCCAGAGACCGGAAGGCCAACTACTGTCCTGCAGGAAGACTAGCCAAGGACGGTCTGATCAGTATGTGGTGGGGACGGGTGTCAGGTGTCCTTTTTACAGCTATACTGGGTCTGTGTTCTATGCACTTTTTCATTTGATTACACTGTCTTGCTTGCTTGTTACTGTTATCTTTGTGATAAATGGAAGTGGGATTTGAGGTTTCTCCTCATCTCCCTGAAAAGTGGTTGAACGGTGGGTTTTGGGGTTTGGCTTTGCTGCCCTTTCCCCTGAATATAGTGGTTTGGGAACTGCTTATTTCTGATTATTGTAAATTGTATTTTGTACTGTTACTAAAATTTAACCAGGAGATTTAGAAAAAAATATAACTAGGAGATTAAATCTCCTCCTGGTTAATTTTTTTCGTTTTTATTAGAAACTTGTCAGAAAATGTATATGGCCAGGAGATTTAACCCTCCACAGTTTAGGGGACTGACTCTGTGCTGCTTGGCCATTGTCAGTGTTACTGCTGCTGTTGATTTCTGCTTTTTTTGAGAACCAGATTCCTGAACTGGCTGAATTATGTAGCCAGCTTGTTAACTGGTATTCCTTTTCAAAAACACAAAAATATACCTAGGAGATCACTCAGCATTGCCCTTTGTTCCGAAGGACACTGCTCCTCACTAGGCGAAACTGAGGACTGCAGATGTGGAATATCGGGGTAGAAAGTGTAGTGCTGGAAAAGCACAGCGAGTCAGGCAGCATCTGAGGAGCAGGAGAGTCGACGTTTTGGGCAAAAGCCCTTCATCAAGAAAATGTATTTTCCCGATTGAAGGGTTTTTGCCCAAAATGTCAACTCTCCTGCTCTTCGGATGCTGCCTGACCTGGTGTGCTTTTTCAACAACACATACTCCAACACTGCTTGTCCCTGGCCACTCAGGTGTTTCCTTTCTTCCTGGTGGTGGAACATAAAGCACCTGCTGTGCCTTTCCAGCATCACACTCTAAGTGGAATATAATTAAAGATTTCTGCACTCTTTGTTCTTCACTGTAAATACACCTGAGCACACACATGGGTGCTGGGGAATTAATAAGCACTACTGCTGTTAGATGGTCGTGTGGGGTCTTTTTTTAAAAAAAAACTATAACCTGGAGATTAGAATTTCCTCAGTTGGGACTGACTCCGAGCTGGCTGCTTACAGCCAGTGTACTCTGCACTAGTAAATAAACGGCACCTTGGTGATGGAACCTGGCCCCTGTGCAGTTATTTCAGAGTTGAAACTTTATTGCTGGAACAACACAGCAGGTCAGGCAGCATCCAGGGATCAGGAGATTCGACATTTCGGGCACAGGCCCTTCTTCAGGAATGAGCAG
>NC_057714.1:109361013-109397763 GCF_004010195.1 Chiloscyllium plagiosum | reverse complement strand
TCTGCAGACCTCACTTTCTCCTCAGTTATTTCAGAGACCCTGCAGCCTTCTGGACTTAATACTGACTTCAGCAACTTCAGGATTTGAGCTCTCCATGTCCTTACCCCAATCCCTACACACCAGGCCTTATTATCGCATAGTCTGCCATCACACACAACCCACTGTCAGCTACTAACAGTCCCCATTAATAGCTATTCAGCTTCCTAGCCAGAACGTTATCCACTCCTTTGTCTATCCAACTGTTCTTCTCTCTGTTTGAGATCTATCCCCACCTATCATTTACTCTTTACCACCTTCCCCCATCCAATCTTCTTCATATGAACCAACATTTTCTAGTTATCATCAGTTCTGAAGAAGGATCATTCAACTTGAAATGTCAACTCTGATTTCTCTCCACAGATGTTGTTAGACCTGCTCAGCTTTTGCAACAATTGCATTTTTTTCAGGGTAGCTTTCTTGCCAAAAGATTGCTAGTAGATTTGCACATTAGTAATGTTTGCACCATTTGACTGCTGGTTTTAATTCAGCAAACTCTGATCCAATATTGTATTTAAAATGAGTAATTTGTAGGATGACAGTATTTTGTAAAAACAGATTTAATCACTTTTAATTTATTCCTAATGTGGTGAATTTCAGTCATGGACTTCTCATTTCTATTTAGCTATTTTCTGCAACATTTAAAAATATTTTTCAAGTTATTTTTGAATGTTTTATTAATATCTCATACTAATGTCACAAACTCTTATAACAGAAATCCAGAATACTGACTAGATTTATAGTATGTATCCCCACAAAACTTGGTAGCAGCTATTATGTAACAAAGATTAAACTACAACTCAAAAGAGAAATGCAGATGATGAATTATAACTAAGCAAAAAAACTGATCTCTTCATAAGGAAGAGTGAAATAAACAAACATTATATGAAAGTAATGAATGACTATTGTCCTACCATTCACTTTTAAGGAGGCTGTGGTCAGTTGATCGCCAGAATCACAAGTATATTCACCAGAATCTTCTAGCTTTAGGTTATGAATAAGTAACTCAAGGCAAGAACCTGTTTGTCTTAATTCATACTTCTCACTTTGATGAATTATCGTGGATCCTTTCCTCCATTTCACTGAGGCATTAGGTTTAGTAACCTCACAGTGTAGTATGGCAGTACTTCCCTCTTCAGCTTCTTCATTCTGAAGCTCTTGTTTGAAAAGTATAGGAGCAACTAAGGAGACAATAATTAATTTTGTCTAGAAATGTAAATTATTATATAGCAAGTCAAGTTCTTTCCAAGCACATTAAAATTCAAAGAAAACATAAAGTTAGTCATGAGTTCTAAAGAAGGGTCATAGAAAACTTGAACTGTTTGTTTCAGATTTCCAGCATCTGCAGTAATTTGCTTTCATAAAGTTATTCATACTGTTGTAGTTCAGTGAAGTCCACTCTCGGTCTTAAATGAGCCGCTTGTCTTATGAAGATGCTTAATTACTAATATTTTTTTGAGCACTCTTATTTAAAGGATTGTATAAAGTGGAGTGCTGAAGTTATACTTAGACACTTTTGTTTAAAAAGGGTATTTGTTTAAAGATAATTGGTAATTAAAAGTAATATGGTAATTGTTTAGGCTTATTTACTGGAAATCACCTGCCTGGCTTTACTTAACTTTTGCATGGATCTTGTTAAGACTTCAGTTGAGGTATTGACCTTAATGAAAGTAAGAAGCTGCACAGTTCATTCTCTGCCTTTGAGGTAATATTTTTGAGATCAATCTAAGACTTCAAAAACTGATCTACAAGTTGTCCTGAAAAACCTCTGAATGAACTGCATTAGCAAAGATCCCTGCATCAACTGCCTGTGTTTAGTCATGTCCAGTTGTGTATGCTAGGACACCAACTGAAAATCATCTTGAATGTTATGTACCACACCTTTATTTCGTTCAAGAATCAACAATTATCGACCAAATTGTTTCTTCAAAATTAAGCTCTGTAGAAAACGTATTTCTTCCCCTGAATTAGTGTGTCTGTGCGGGGGGATTGTTAATTTAGGAGAGTAAATATACTTCTATGTTTCCAATTGTGTGTTAATAAGCTTTACATCTTTGCCAATTTTCACAATTAATCAATTATGTTTCTTAAACAAGCCTGTTTTTATTCTAAAGCTAACATAAAGTGTACGATCAACCATATCAATAATGAGTAAAGTGTTTGTACCCCATGCAATGGCGCGACTACAGAGTAACCATGCATTCTATGACTTCAGTTATAACACCAGATATTCAAACATAAGCCCATTTGAGTACACAGAAAATAATGCATTCTAGTAGTTTGAATATTGTCATGGTTGTGGGAATATTCGCCAAGCTGGGTTGTTTTGCAGACATTTTGTCCCCTGTTAAGATGACATCTTCAGTGCTTTGAAGCCTCCTGTGAAGCGCTGCTGTACTGTCTTCTGGAATTTACTTGGCTCTGTTCCTGCTGCTTCCGGCTGTCGATTCTGGTAGCTTGCTGCAGTGGCCAGTATATTGGGTTTAGGTCTACATATTTTGTTGATGGAGTCTGTGGATGAGTGCCTTCTTCTAGAAATTATCTGGCTGCCATTGTTTAACTTGTCCTATGGTAGTTGTGTTGTCCAGTCAAATTTGTGGTCCTTGTCATCTGTGTATCTGGTTACTTGAGACAGCTGGTCATGGCATTTAGTGGCTAGTTGGTGTTCATGGATGCGGATGCCAGCTGTCTATTTGTCGTGTATATAGTGTTTTTCGTGTGCAGTCCTTGTATGGAATCTTGTAAATTATGTTAGTCTTGCACATGATGGGTATAGGGTCTTTTAAACATAGACCTGGACCCAACATACCAGCCACTACAACAAACTACCGGAACCAGCAAGTGGAAACAGCAGGAACGGAACAAAATAAATTCCAGAAGTCACAGTGCAGCAGCACTTCGCAGGAGGCTCCAAAGCACTGAAGATGTCACCTAAGGGGGACATAACATCTGCGAATCAATTTCCCAGCTCAGCGAGCATACCCACAACTGACACCCAAGCTCCAAATCTTTACGCAAACCTTGAACACCGATGGGTAAGACACACTAAGACAAGTTTGAATATTATTTATCTATTATCAGGTAACTAAACTATCTTTTATGACAGGAATGTCCCAGGTAACGCCACTATAGATCATAGAATCCCTACAATGTGGAAACAGGCTTTTTCAACCCAACAAGTCCATACCAACCATCCGAAGAGTAACCCACCCAGACCCATTCCCCTAGATTTAACCCCTGACTAACGCACCTAACTTGCACATCCCTGAACACTGTGGACAATTTAGCATTGCCAATTCATCTGACCTGCACATCTTTGTGCTTATGGAAAGAATTCGGAGCACCCGGAGGAAACCCGCACAGACACAGGGGCAAACTCCCCACAGGCAGTCATCCGAGGCTGGAATTGAACCCAGGTCCCTGGTGCTGTAAGGCAGCAGTGCTAACCACTGAGTCACTTTCCATTATTTTTTAGTCTTATTTCATTCAACTGTTGCCTCTTAATGTATCAGCACAGAGGCAGCAAAGGAGAGTAAGCCTGCAGGAGATGTGAAATTTAACTGCAAAATATGAACTGTTTGTCAAATAGTCAAAGGGAGACTGGGGAGACTTGAAAGAGCAATAGGGTTGTCATAGTAGGGGATTTTAGTTTTCCTAACATAAACTGGGACTGTCATAGCGTTAACAGCTTAGACGGGATGGAATCTGTTAAATCCGTTCAGGAAAGTTTCCTCAAACAGTATATAAAGGGTGCTACTTAGGAAGGGGCAAAACTCAACCTATTCTTGGGAAATAGGGCAGGACGGGAAACTGAGGTGAGAGTGGGGGAGCATTTTGGGACAAGTGACCATAGTTCTACTAATTTTAAAATAGTTTGGAGAGGAATAAAACTGGTTCACAGGTTCAAGTTCTAAATTGGGGCAAGGTGAATTTTGATGGAATTAGACAGGAGCTTGCAGGGGTTGATTGGAGTAGTTTGTTTGCAGGCAAAAGTACCTCCGGCAAATGGGAGGCTTTTAAAAGTGAGGTAGAATTCAACATCTAGATGTCCCTGTGAGGGTAAAGGACAAAGTTGGCAGAAATAGAGAACTCTGGATGACAAGAGATATTGAGGCTTTGACCAGAAAAAAGGAGGCAGCAGGGATCAAGGGAATCTGTGAATATATAAAAGGGATACAGGAGTTTACTGAAGAAGGAAATCTGCAGGGTGAAAAGAGTGCACTAGATAGCTTTGGCTGAGCAGATTAAGATGAACCCAAAGGGGTTCTTTAAGTATTTCAAGGAAAAGAATAACAAGAAAGAATAGGACCCCTCAAGGACCATAGTGGACATGTACATGTAGAATTGCAGGAGATGGGCAAGGTCCTTCATGAACATCTCTCCTGTGTTTACTGTGGAGAAAGACATGACGACTTGGGAAAGTTAATAAGGACATTTCATATCTTGGGGACAGTCCATATCAACGTAGAGGTGGTGTTGGGTGTATTAGAATGTATGAAGGAGGATAAATATCCTTGTCCAGACTCAATGTATTGAAGAACATTGCAAGATGCCATATAAGAAATTGCTGGGGCCCTGGCTGATATTTTTGCAGTGTCGTTAGCCATGGGTGAGGTCCCAGAAGACTGGAGGGTAGTGAATGTTGTGCCCTTATTCAAAACGGCTGAAAAGTAAAACCTGGGAACTATAGACCAGTAAGCCTAACATCTGCGGTAGCTAAGCTATTTGAGAAGACAGAGACAAGATAGACATACATTTAGAAAGACAGGGTTTGATTAGGAGTAGTCAGCATGTTTTTTTACGTGGGAGATCATGCCTCTCATTTGTTGGAGCTCTTTGATAAAGTGACCAGAAAGGTTGATGAGGGTAGACATAGTCTATCAAAGGCCTTACTGAAATCCATATAAGGTTCCAAATGGTAAGCTGCTCAGGCGGGTTAGATTGCATGGAAACCAACAGGGGAGCTGGCAAATTGGATACATAATTGGCTTGATGGTAAGAAGCAGAGGATAATTAGTGGAAGGATGCTTGTCGGACTGGAGGCTTGTGTCTAGTGGTGTGCCTCAGGGATCGGTGCTGGGCCCTTTGCTGTTTGATATAGATATCAATGATTTGGATGAAAATGCATAAAGCATGATTAGAAAGTTTGCAGGTGACACTAAAGTAGATGGTATCGTGGACAGTGAGGAAGGTCATCACAAATTGCTGCAGCAGCAGGACCTTGATCAGCTAGGAAAGTGGGCCAAGAAATGCTGAATGGAGTTTCTCATAGATAAGTGTGAGGTATTGCGTTTTGGAATTTTAAGTAAAGGTAGGAGTTTCATGGTGAATGGTAGGGCCTTAAGGTGTGTACTGGAACAGAGGGATCTTGGAGCTCAGGTGCACAGTTCTCTGAAAGTGGTGTCACAGGTAGACAGGGCAGTGAAGAAGGCACACTGGCCTTCATCAGTCAGGCCATTGAGTGTACAAGTTGGGAAGTTATGTTCCAGTTATACAGGAAATTAATGAGGCTGCACTTGGAGTATTGTGCTCAATGTTGGTCACCTTGCTATCGGAAGGATGTTATGAAGCTGGGAAGAGTGCAGAAGAAATTTACAAGGATTTTGCCAGGGCTCCATGGTCTAAGTTATAGGGAAAGGTTGGACAAGCTAGAACTTTTTTTTTAGAACATAGGAGACCGAGAGGTGACCTTATAGAAGTGTATGAGATCATGAGAGTCATAGATAGGGTGAATGCACTCAATCTTTTTCCTAGGTTGGGGAATTGAGAACAAGAGGGCATCAATTTAGGGTTAGAGGGGCAAAAATAAAAGGGAAGCTGAAAGACAACATTTTTACACAGAGGGTCTTAAGCATATGGAATCAGCTGCCAGCAGAAGGCAGGTACATTTATAACATTTAAAAGGCATTTGGACAAATACACAGGTAGGAAAAGTTTAGAAGGATATGGGCCAAATGCAGGGAAATGGGGTTACCATAAATTGGTATTTTGGTCGGCATGGACCAGTTTGGGCTGAAGACCCTGTCTTGTGCTGTCGGACTCCATGACTCTGACGCTATATATAGCTACCTAAATAGTATGTTAATATGTACAGGTATACTACAGGAGAACAAGGAAGAAGCTACAGCTCCGAGGAGACATCTACAACATCAGGAGTTATCAATTAAACTTTTTACAGAAAGAATTGAAATAGTAAGCTCCATGAAATTATTCCATAACAGAACACATTATTCTTTAAGTATATGCAATGATTCACGTCCTACCCTTCACTTTTAAGCAGGCTGTGGTCTGCTGAACCCCTGTATCACATGTATATTCTCCAGTATCTTCTTCTTTTAGGCTGTGAATTAGCAGCTCAACATATGGACCCTTTTGGTTCATTTCATATTTTTCATTTGGGTGAAGTAGTAGAGATTCCTTCCTCCACTTCACTGGAGCATCGGGTTTACTGACCAGACAATGAAGAGAAGCTGTACTACCCTCTTCAGCATTCACACTCTTAAGCTCTTCTTTGAAAAGCACAGGTAGAACTAAAAATGAAGGTCATTCAATTCATAATGACATAGTCCAATCAATGTTCAAAACATATACATTTTAGTGTTCATTATAAATGTTAGCGGATGGGTGGATGGAAGGATGGATGGATGGAAGGAAGAAAGAATGAAGGAATGAATGAAGTGGGTGAGATGGATACCAGTGTATGAGTATTTAGGCAGTCAGTACTACAGTTACTCAAGAACTCAATTTGATTTTAATCTATCCAACATGTCAGAGTCGAAGACTTTTGACTATGGTCCTGAGGAGCATGGGCCCATCAGATGTTCAAATATCCCAGGCAATTCCCATGGAAGTCAGTCAGACTAGCGTAGCATCACCACATTCATCTTGGATCTCAAATTTGGTCTCTGACACTCAGAGGACTGGGTGATTTGAACTGATATTGTCTTTTAAAAAACGAAATGCAGGATATGAGCAATACTAGTAAGGTTGCCATTTATTACCTATTCCAAATTCAAAACCCCCAAAAAAACTTGTGGTGTGCCTTCTTGAAGGCTTGATAAAGCTGAGTGGATTTTATTTAACTTCAATACTAGAAGATTAAAAATCTGCAACTTTCAATCTATATAGTCAGCACAGGACAAGGATGGTGAGTTTATTCCCTTAAGGAAATGCAGGTTTTCAAAAAGCCTGATAAATTCTTTATTATTCATTCAAAGGAAGTGGATATCACTGACAAGAATGGCATTACTGCCCACCTCAACTTGCTCTTGAGAATGTGATGATAAAGTTCCCCTTTAGAAAAAGCAGTCTGTGTTATTAAATTACTCCATAGAACATAGAACAATACAGCACAGAACAGGCCCTTCAGCCCACGATGTTGTGCCGGACATTTGTCCTAGCTTAAGCACCTATCCATGTACCTATCCAATTGCCGCTTAAAGGTCACCAATGATTCTGACTCTGCCACTCCCACTGGCAGCGCATTCCATGCCCCCACCACTCTCTGGGTAAAGAACCTACCCCTGACATCCCCCCTATACCTTCCACCCTTCACCTTAAATTTATGTCGCCTTGATGCTATTTATGTCCTCTTGATGCTACTCCAAGATGCTATTTGACAGCGACTCTAGGATTTCAATCTAGTCAAGATAAAATAATGGCAATGCCTTGACTAAACAGAGTCAGCCTGTCTGGATTAAAGATCAATGAAATCCTGGCAGTTAGCTTCTGGATTAGTGGTGCTGGAAGAGCACAGCAGTTCAGGCAGCATCCAAGGAGCTTCGAAATCGCTGTGCTCTTCCAGCACCACTAATCCAGAATCTGGTTTCCAGCATCTGCAGTCATTATTTTTACCTGGCAGTTAGCTGTCAATTAGAATGAATAAAGCAGACACTCCACAGATTCTTTGCATTTATACGTGCATTCCTGACGGCCACACCTATTCTAAACAAGAATCAGTACTTTCCTGCCCTGTAATAAAAATATTGGTTTTCCTTGAATCAGTTTTCTTGCCAACTATCCTGATGAGTGGAAGTCAAAAAGCTTTTGACAGGATGTGGCCCTTTTCAGCAATTCTCAAGATGTGGCAATATATTTACAATTCAGAATGCTGTGTGACTTGGAGGGGAACGTAAGGTGATGGAATTCCCATGTACTTACTGCCCTTAGTGGTAGAGAGTGCAAGTTTGGGTTGGCTTATTGCAGAGGAATAGTTAAATTTTCTGTAGTATATTTCATGGACAATACGCAGTACACCCACAGTGCACAATCCATGTATGACAATGAAGTTTTAAGGTGATGAATGGGACTCCGATTAAGGAAACTCCTTTATCCTGGATGTTGTTGATGGTTTGATGTTGTTAAAGCTGCATGCGTCCAAGTAGTAGTGAGTATTGTATCATATTTTTAATGTCAGAAAGGAGGGAAGACAACATGACCCCAGCTACTTCAACAAGCTGAAGCTGAAAGGGTGGAGAATCAAATTCCTAGGAACGATAACCAACAACCTGTCCTGGACCTCCCACATAAATGTGACAGTCAAGAAGACACAACGGTGCCTCTTTCTCCTCGGGTAGCTCAGAAAATTAGGCATGTCCATAAGGACCCTCACCAACATTTACAGATGCACTACTGAAAGCATACTGTCCAGGTGCATAATGGCCTGGTATGACAACTGCTCTGCCCAGGAGCAGAAGAAACTACAAAAGGTTGTGTGCACAGCCCAGACCATCAGAGAAGCCAACCTTCCATCCATAGACTCCATGTACACTGCCCGTTGCCGCGGAAAGGCTGCCAACAGCATCAAAGACCCATTGCACCGGCAATGCTCTCCTACAACCTCTTCGGTCAGGCAGAAGATACAGAAGCTTGGAAACATGCACCAGCAGGTTCAAGAACAGCTGCTTCCCTGCCATTATTAGACTAATGAATGGACTCTCTAACTTCAAATAATGCTGATCTTGCTAATGCTGGTCTTCCTTTGCACACACCCTGTGTGCCTATGTCTAGTTTTTTCTGGATGTTCTTGATTATGATGATCTGCCCTTACTGCTTATTAACAAAGCTTTTCACTGTACTTAGGTACACGTGACAATAAATCAATCAAATCAAATCAAACATGTTCCCTGTGCACGACAGAAAGACACTGAAGAGTCAAGAGTTGTGTCACTGAAAGCAAAAAGCCTGCAATATCTAGATGACTGTGTCAATTAAGTTTCCGTTCAATAACTACACAATGTTGATGATGGGGGAATTCAGCAATGATTCTGAACGTGAACACCATAGGAAGCTGATGTTTTCTTGACAGAAATATTCATTTTCTGCCAATTGTATGGCATGTATATTACTTGCCATATTACAGTTAAAATATGAATACTATCCAGGTCTTTTTACATGTGGCCCCAGACTGCTTCGTTATCTGAGGGTTTGCAAAGTGAACCGAACACATTTTAGTTAATACCAGCCTTATATTTCCAAATACTCTGTACTAATAATAAAAATTATGCCACAAACTCACATGTTGGAATGTTAAGCCAGGGAGTGCGCATTATCAGTCAATATATTTGAATTATTATTCCAGTAACATGACCACTAAAGGATCACTTGCATACAAAAAAATCTAGGGCTGGTAATTCACAAGAAGAACTAATGTGTGATTGAGGGGTGCATAGACTAGTGGTGTTGATGCTTGAAGCCTGATTCCTGTTTGCACCATTATTTTCCAACAGCTGGCCAATTAGTTGCCAAAGCAGACTGAGGATGGCTGGGCATTCTGAAAATGAAGATAACATTTGTGGCAGTAACTGCAGGTTCACCTAGTTTTTTTTTGTTCAGTCATGGGATGAGGGCATCACTGGCCCTCCTGTCCATCTTCCTTCCCACCTATCTACTCCACACTCCACTCTGACCTATCACCATCACCCCCTACCTTCATCTACCTATCATATTCCTAGCTACCTCCCCCCACGTCCCCATTCCTGATGAAGAGCTTATGCTCGAAACATACTCTCCTGCTCCTTGGATGCTGCCTCACTGGCAGTATTTTTTCAGCACCTTTTTGAATCTGATTCCCAGCTTCTGCAGTGTTCACTTTTTCCCATACTTCAGTTCTATATTCTCCTCAGTAGTCTTGTATTAAAGTGTAGTGATCCATCTACAATCTCTGTTTGGATGTTAGCTATATATAAATATATTGCACTATGTTAAAGGCTTGTCCTTCACAGACTTTTCCCTTCCAAAGATGAGCTAGAGAGCTTAACCAAAAAAAAATCTATACTTCAAAACTGCACAGGCTCTTCCTTGAATAGTTGCACACCTTACAATGTTAAAAAAAGGTCTTTATTTACATGTGGTTGTCACCTTGTCTTCTATCAATATAATGCAAACCATTTTGTGCTAAAAGCAGTAAAATTATCTGTTAATTTTCTTCTTGCCATACAGCTCAGTGTAAAAGCAAGCAGCTACAAAGGTGGGGGGGGGGGGGGGGGGGGTTGCAACTAGCATCTTTGGCTAATGTTGAAACAAAGTTAAAACACAAAATTAAGAGCTCTTGTGGTGTAGTGGTGATGTCATTGCCCAGAACAGAAGACCCAAGTTCAAGTCCGACCTGCTCCTCTCAAGAAAGGCTTAGAATGAATAAAGCAGACACTCCACAGATTCTTTGCCTCTTTTAAGAGGAAAATTAACTGCATTTTCCACACAAGTTCCTAAATTATTGCCAAGAAGTACAGTAAAATTCAGAATACTGAAAGCAATGTGTGTAGCTCAACCCTTACAAACACTAAAGATGATTGATGTAATGTCTAGCTCAATGAGCTGAAGAGGTGAGAAAAGTTTAATCTGAGTAACAATTATTGACCTACCCTTCACATTTAAAGATGCAGTTGTCTTTTGATCCCCTGAATCACATGTATATTTTCCAGCATCTTCAACTTTTAAGTTGTGAATAAACAATTCAACAGATGAACCCATTTGCTTCATTTCATGCTTCTCACTGGGTTGTAGTACCACAGATCCTTTCCTCCATTCTACTGGAGCATCCGGTTTTGAAATCTCACAATGTAGAATGGCCATACTGCCCTCTTCAGCTTCCTTATTCTGAAGTTCTTGTTTGAAAAGCACAGGAAGGGCTAAGAGAGACAGCAATTTAATTCACAATGAACTAGATTACTTCAATTAAATTCAAACTTAATTTATGAGTATCAATACCACTTCAATCAAGCTCACTAAAACAATGTTTACAGTAGGATTTCAGTTTCAGGGTTCGTTTCCATTCCTCAATCATCAAACCTTATTCTCATGTTGACCTTAGAACTACTTGATTAGAACATAGAACAAAGGAAGAGTACAGCACAGTAGAGGATTTTTGGCCCTTGATGTTGTGCCGGCAGTTTATCCGAATCTTAGATAAAAATATTATACATACCCTTCATTGTACAATCTTTCATGTATCCATCCAAGAGTCGCTTTAATGTCCGTTATGTATCTGACTCTACTACAACTGCTAGCAGTGCATTCCACACACCCACTACTCTCTGTATAAAGAACCTACCTCCAATTATCTTAAAATTATGCCCCATTGTGATGCATGGGAAAAAGTCTCTGGCTATCCACTCTATTTATGCCTCTCAACATCTTTTGTGCGTGGGAAATCATGTCTCACAAACTTGATTGAGTTTTTTGAAGAAGTAACAAAGAAAATCAATGAGGGCAGAGCAGTTGACGTGATCTACATGGACTTCAGAAAGGCGTCCGACAAGGTTCCCCATGGGAGATTGATTAGCAAGGTTAAGTCTCATGGAATACAGGGAGAACTAGCCATTTGGATACAGAACTGGCTCAAAGGTAGAAGAAAGAGGGAGGTGGTGCAGGATTGTTTTTCAGACTGGAGGCCTGTGACCAGTGGAGTGCCACAAGGATCGGTGCTGGGTCCTCTACTTTTTGTCATTTACATAAATGATTTGGATGTGAGCATAAGAGGTACACTTGTAAGTTTGCAGAGGACACCAAAATTGGAGGTGTAGTGGACAGCGAAGAGGGTTACCTCAGATTACAACAGGATCTGGACCAGATGGGCCAATGGGCTGAGAAGAGTTTCATTCAGATAAATGCGAAGTGCTGCATTTTGGGAAAGCAAATCTTAGCAGGACTTATACATTTAATGGTAAGGTTCTAGGGAGTGTTGCCGAACAAAGAGACCTTGGAATGCAGGTTCATAGCTCCTTGAAAGTGGAGTCACAGGTAGATAGGATAGTGAAGAAGGTGTTTTGTATGCTTTCTTTTATTGGTCAGAGTATTGAGTACTGGAGTTGGGAGGTCATGTTGCGGATGTCCAGGACATTAGTTAGGCCACTGTTGGAATATTGCATGCAATTCTGGTTTCCTTCCTATCGAAAAAATGTTGTGAAACTTGAAAGGGTTCAGAAAAGATTTACAAGGATGTTGCCAGGGTTGGAGGATTTGAGCTATAGGGAGAGGCTGAACAGGGTGGGGCTGTTTGCCCTGCAGCGTCAAAGGCTGAGGGGTGACCTTATAGAGGTTTACAAAATTATGAGGGGCATGGACAGGATAAATAGACAAAGTCTTTTCCCTGGGATTGCGGAGTCCAGAACTAGAGGGCATAGGTTTAGGGTGAGAGGGGAAAGATATAAAAGAGACCTAAGGGGCAACTTTTTCAGGCAGAGGGTGGTACGTGTATGGAATGAGCTGCCAGAGGACGTGGTGAAGGCTGGTACATTTAAGAGGCATTTGGATGGGTATATGAATAGGAAGGGTTTGGAGGGATATGGGCCAGGTGCTGGCAGGTGGGACTATATTGGGTTGGGATATCTAGTCAGCATGGACAGGTTGGACCGAAGGGTCTGTTTCCATGCTGTACATCTCTATGACTCTATGCTTCTATCAAGTCATCGCTTATCCTTCTTCGGTCCAATGAGAAAAGCCTGAGCTCCTTCAACCTTTCTTCATAAGACATGCCCTACAGTCCAGGCATCATTCTGGTAAATCTCCTCTGCACCTTCTCTAAGGCTCCCACATCCTTCCTATAATTAGATTACTTACAGTGTGGAAACAGGCCCTTCGGCCCAACAAGTCCACACCGACCCATCGGAGCACACCCACCCAGACCCATTCCCCTACATCTAAAACTACAGGCAATTTAGCATAGCCAATTCACCTAACCTGCACATTTTGGACTGTGGGAGGAAACCGGAGCACCCGGAAGAAACCCACGCAGACACAGGGAGAATGTACAAACTCCACACAGTCAGCTGCCTGAGGTGGGAATTGAACCCGGGTCTCTGGCACTGTGAGGCAGCAGTGCTAACCACTGTGCCACCGTGCCACCCATGGTGACCGAGGCAACCAGAACTGAACACAATATTCCAAGCGTGGTCTATCCAGGGCTCAACAGAGCTGCAGCATAACCTCGCGGCTCTTAAACTCAATCCACTTCTAATGAAAGCCAACACACCATATATGCCTTCTTAACAACCTTATCCAACCCAGGTGGCAACTTTGAGAGATCTATGGACATAGATCCCAAGGTCCCTCTGTTTCTCCACATTGATCAGAATCCCGCCTTTAACACTGTATTCTGCATTCTATTTTGACCTTCCAATGGGAATGATTTCTTACTTTTTCATGTTGAATTCCATCTGCCACTTATCAGCCCAGTTCTGCATCCTGTCAATGTCATGTTGCAACCTACAACAGTGCTCCACACTATCCACAACTCCACCAAACTTTTTTGTCACCAGCAAACTTACCAACCCACCCTTTCACTTCCTCATCCAAATCATTTATCAAAATCACAAAGAGCAGAAGTCCCAGAACTGATCCCTACAGAACACAAAAATAATACATAATCTTTTCTATAAAAATAATCCATGATGCCAATAATTATGGATAAAGCAGTATAAGAAATATTAAGAAAAAATAGAGAATAAATTATTCATTAAGTGTCATAGCTTCTGGCGTACCCTTTACTTTTAGAATCGCCATAGTCTGTTGATCTCCTGTATCGCATATGTATTGTCCAGCATCTTCAGCTTTTAGGTTATGAATAAGTAACTCAACACAGGAATCATTTTGCTTCATTTCATACTTCTCACAGGGATGAAGTAGCACAGATCCTTTTCTCCATTCCACTGGGGCATTCGGTTTTGTAATCTCACAGTTCAGAGTAGCAGTACTATCCTCTTCAGTTTCCTGATTCTTAAGTCTTTCTTTAAAAAGTACAGGAAGTGCTAGAAAAGACAGTAATTTAATTCATGGTGATGGACATCAGCTAGGATTCAAAATTTACTTTTGGACACCATTTTACAAGATTTTAAATTACTTTTCAAAAATAATGCTTGGGGAAGCCATTAACTATCAGAGTTCCACTGCCATTCCTTAACAGATGGGTTTTGAGTCATAAAAGTCATACAAGTATACAGCACAGAAACAGGCCGTTTGGCCCCACTCATCCATGCCGACCAGATTTCCTAAACTGAACTAGTCTCGTTTATCTGCATTTGGCCCATATCTCTCTAAATCTCTCCTATCCATGTACCTGTCCAAATGTCTTTTAAAAGTTGTAAGCATACCCACCTCTACCATTTTACCACTTCATTCCATATTTGCCATTTTTTAATTTGCCAATTTCCAAAATTGCCATTTTCCAAGATTTGTTGTTAACTGCTAGAAATCAAATTACTCTTGAATGTTAAAATACTTACTTCACACTGTCTTAATTTTGATCAACTTGAATTGAAGAATGTTACAATTTACACTAATGTCACAAAATGATATATATTAACGACATCTAACAACACAACCAATCTCCTACCAATTCTTAATTTAGTCTTTATGGTATCACAAGCAGTTACACCATTTACTGTAATTCCAGCTTTCTCAGAGTAAGTTTCAATACAGTTCAGAATATATTTTGCAAATTTAAATACTAACATCTTTCAAACAGATGTCACTGCATGCATAAAATACCGATCATGAACTAGAAATTATGTAGCAGATACCAAAATGTGCTGACTTTCTTGGACAGAGATAGTCTGACATAAAAAGCTAACATTTGAACAAGAGATCCATATCACCAACCAGCATGGACAAGATAGTGGATGAAATTTTATCAGAAGATTTACAGTTAACCATTCATTATGGGTAATGATTATTGGCCTACCCTTTACTTTTAAGATTGCGACCGACTGTTGATCTCCTGTGTCGCATGTATATTTTCCAGCATCTTCAGGTTTTAGGTTATGAATAAGTAATTCAACATAGGAACCTTTTTGCTTCATTTCATGCTTCTTACTGGATTGAAGTACCACAGATTCTTTCCTCCATTCCACTGGGGCATCAGGTTTTGTAATCTCACAGTTCAGAATGGCAGTACTATCTTCTTCAGCTTCCAGGCTCCGAAGCTCTTGTTTGAAATACACAGGAAGGACTAAAAGAAACAATAATTTAGTTCATAGTGATGAACTTTAACTAGGATTCAATTTTGACTTCTGGACACCATCAAATTTCAAATTAACTTACTTAAAAAAATTTGTTCAAGGATGTCAATCGATATCAGAGTTCTAGTGACACTCTTCAAAATAGACTTGTTCTTAGAAAACCTGTTGTCCCTCAAACTATTAGATCAAATTACTCTACTCTTGAATTTCCAAGAATGGATCCCTTACCAATCCAGCAAATTACCAACCTATTTTGCTTACTAGTGTTTGTTGTAAATTATTAGAACACATCATTGTTAGTTAGCTGTTAAGGCATCATGAAGGGCATGACATCCTTATTGACTGACAGTATGCATTTCTTAAAGTTGATCAACAGGATCACAACTTGTCCTGACTATCCCAATTTGACCTATAACCTAGACAAGCAAGTCGCCACATATTCAGCTATTCTAGATATTTCAAAGGCGTTCAGCTGTGTGGCACACATGCTACAGTTAAAATTAAATTATTAGGTAAAAACTGAAAGAATTGTAGATGCTGTAAATCAGAAACAAAGACAAAAGTTGCTGTAAAAGCTCAGCAGGTTTGGCAGCATCTGAGAAGAGAAATCAAAGTTAGCATTTCGGATCCAGCAACTCAGGACTGCAGTTCTTCCAGTTGGAAGTGAGGAAGGGTCACCGGACCTGAAATATAAACTTTGATTTCTCTTCACAAATGTTGCTAGATCATTAGATAATCTGAGGAAGCACCAACAATGGATAAAAACATTTCATATCAAAAGGCAACAGAGTCACAATGAATGGTGAAGCCTCAAACTGGAAACCAATGTTTTGTCAATCCACAAGTTATATCCTGGACATTTGCTAATTATTAATGATATCGAAGGTGGAATATCAAACCATATCAGACACTAGACTGTCTAGTCTACGGAGCCATTACGAAAGAGGCAGAGGAGGTTAGTACATCTAAATAATCTTTTCAAATGGGCTGAGATATGAAGAATGAAGTTCAAGGCAAACAAATTCAATATCAGGTGAATCAGCAATACTCACATTTTCATCAATATCAATCATTACCATCAAGCCAGGGATGAACCCTGGTTTAATGGAGAGTGGAGAAGGGGTTGCCAGAAGCAGCACCAAGCACCAAGCATAAGGTGTCAACTTGGTGAAGCCACCAAACAGGACTACATGTGTGCCAAACAGCATAAACAGCAAGTGACAGATAGAACTAAACAATCCCACGACCAACAGATCAGATCTAAGCACTGCAGTCCTGCCACATCCAATCATGGACAGTATTGGACAATTAACACCTCACTGGAGGAGGTGGCTCCACAAATATCCCGATCCTCGATGATGAAAGAGTCCAGTACATCAGCACAAAAGATATGGCTGAAACATTGACAGCAATCTTCAGTAGAAGTGCCAAGTGAATGATCTATCTTGGCCTCCTCCAGTGGTTTCCAACATTACAGGTACTACTCCATATGATATCAAGAAATAGTTGGAGACACTGAATACTGCAAAGGCTATGGGCCCTGACAACATTCCAGCAATAGTGCTGAAGACTTGTGCTCCAGAACCTGCAGCTCCTCTAGCCAAGCTGTTCCAGTACAACACTGGCATCTACTCGACAACTGAAAATTGCCCAGGAATATCCTGCACATAAAAAGCAGGACAAATCCAACTTGACCATTTACCGCCCCATCAGTCTACCCTCAAGGTGTCATCAATACTGTTATCAAGCAGGACCTGCTCAGCAATAATCTGCTCAGTGACAGGTACCATCAGGGCTGCTCAGCTCCGGACTTCATTACAACCTTGGTTCAAACGGACAAATGAGCCGAATTGAGGTGAGAGTGACAGTCCTTGACATCAAAGCTGCATTCAGTCAAGTGTGGCATCAAGGCGTATGAGTAAAACTGGAATCAGGGATCGAACTCTGCACTTGTTAGAGTCGTACCTAACACAAAGGAAGATAGTCATGGTTGTTGGGGGTCAGTCAGCTCAGCTCCAGGATATCTCTACAGAAGTTCCTCAGGGTCGTGTCCGATACCCAATCATATCAACTATTTCATTAATGACCTTCCTTGCATCATAATGTCAGAAGTGGGGATATTCGCTGATGATTGCTCAATATTCAGCACCATTCACAAAGCCTCAGATATAGAATAAGTCCATAATCAAATGCAACAAGACCTGGTCAATATCCAGGCCTAAGCTGACAAGTGGTAAGTGACACATCACATAAATGCCCTGCTTTGGCCATCATCAATAACAGACAATCTAACCAATGCTTCTTGATATTCAATGATGTTATCATCACTGAATCCCCCATTATCAACATCCTGGAGGTTATCATTGATCAGAAGCTCATCTAGATTCACCATATAAACACAGTGGCTACAAGAGCAGGTCAGCGGTTAGGAATACTGTGGCAAGTACTGGCTTGCACTGTCTCCATAGGTTGATAACATTTTGAATTGACAATTATATATTTTTAAATATCTAACTACATCAAGCCCAAAGATGACCAAACTAGAAGAGTTCAGAACAACAGCTCCAACAAGAGTATACACTCCTTTGTCCCCACCAAGAATAATCAAAGACTAGAACTTCTGCAAACCTTAATCTTCATGAAGTCCAAGGACGCACTGTTGAACTTAACTAATGCAACCACTGGACTCAACATGCGTCTCCTATGAAATTCCCAAAACTTTCCAAGTACCATGTGCCAAAAACCAAGAAATGTACATATCTTTACTTGCTTATGTCTTAATTTCTGTCAACTTGAACTAACGAATGCTACAATTTTCACAAATGTCACAAATGTCTAACAAGGCACCACCAACTATGCATTCTTAATTGATTCCCTAATATGGCATCACAAGCAGATACATAATTTTACATCATTCCATACTTCTCAAAATAATTAGCAATACAGTTTAAAATATATTTTGTGAACGTAAATGCTCACATATTTTAAATAAATGTCACACTAATGTATAAAATATTAAATATAAACCATGAAATAAATTGCAGTTTCCACTGCTCAACATGCAGATTTCCTCTTTTCCATGGACTCTTTTAGAGATTTTCTCAAGAGTCACTTCTTGATTTTTCAGGAGCTGCCTTTTTATTCATACAAACTTATTTATTAGGTGCAGAAATCATATCTTTTCTATTTATGTTGACATATGGACTCACACAAGAGCTGAATTAGAAGAATTGATCAATACCCTCAACATTATCAAACATTCCATAAAATGTAAATCCACAACACACAACGAAAATACTAGGTTTTCAGACACAACAATATTTAAACTGGTATCAGAAAACAGATATAAAACTTAGCAATGTAAGTGTTTTTTTCAATAATTGACAAACACTTCAATACTGGAGGCACTGTGGCATAGTGGTTAGCACTGCTGCCTCACAGCTCACAGCACCAGAGACAAGGGTTCAATTCCCACCTCGGGCAACTGTGTGGAGTTTGCACATTCTCCCCGTGTCTGTGTGAGTTTCCTCCAGGTGCTCCGGTTTCCTCCCACAGTCCAAAGATGTGCAGGTTAGGTGAATTGGCCATGCTAAGTTGTCTGTCGTATTAGAGGTGTAGTATGAAGGGGTAGATGTAGACGAATGGGTCTGGGTGTTGCTCTTCGGAGGGTCGGTGTGGATTTGTTCAGCCGAAGGGCCTGTTTCCACACTGTAAGTAATCTTAAAAAAAAAGTCCACTACCGTCAATCCAACTTTGATTGACTGGTGGTGTCCCAACTACTGCATTTGCATCACAATGCACAAAGCTGAAGATTCAACCGGGCAGTTACTACCTTTTTTATTGCATCTCAAATGTCAGTCTAAAATATGTACTAAATAATTGACAGTGTTCATTACATTAGCATTAACTACATTTTCTTCCGTATAGTTGCTTCTGAAAAATGCAGTCTTAAGATAAAAATTACATATTTATCTGCAAGGAATTCATAACCTCATAAGCTTTTCTGGCCCCCAGTTTAGTTAACAAATCTTTGTTGATTGGTTTAAAACTTTTCTCTTTTGCAGCCCATTTACAACTTCCCCTCTTCCTGCAACCTCGCTTTCTCTCCCTTTTTCAGCCTCTTTCCTCATTCTCTTCTAGCCTCCCCTTTGCCCCCAAATCCCACTGAAGCCTCCTCTTCTGTCTCAACCTCCCTTGTAGGTTTCTCTTCTCTGAAAACCCCTTTGCAGCATCTTTCACACTCTCTTTGTAGCTGTGCCCTCCACTTCAAGATCCCTTGATATCCCTTTCTTCAACACCAAACCAACCCAACACCTCCCCCCACTCACATTGGAGCTTCTTTCTGACTCTGACTCTCTCTGGAATCTTCTTCTCATCCCAAACAGAACAAGCATATGGAACTTCTCACAGACTGCCTCCCGGACCTCAGTTTATCGGCAAAAGGCTCCCCGGCAGTTCCCTCACGTATTGTCATATTTCTCTTTTTGTTTCCCAGCTGTTTGCTCTTTCCATCAATCCCATGTTCACTGCTGACACTCACATAATAAACACTTCAGTGGCAGGCTACTGTCCATAGTCTACCATTTGGAACATTCTGTGATTGGAGAAGCAACACTTCACCGATTCTATAATTCTACTTGGTTGCCACAGTAATTGAATTTTTCTGCTTTCTCGTGTTTTGAGACTTTTGGTGCAGACAAATTCATTTTCTGTCCATTGTATCCTGGGCATTAATTTCTTAAGATGTGGAGATATTTTGGCATAAAAGGCAAAAACTGAAGAAATTACAAGGCTAACTATTATGGATAAATTATTGGATGAAATCTTATGACAGAATGGAATTTAACTGTTCATGAAGAGTAACAATTATTAGCCTACCCTTTACTTTTAGAATCGCCATAGTCTGTTGATCCCCTGTATCGCATGTATAGTTTCCAGCATCTTGAACACTTAGGCTGTGAATAAGTAACTCAACACAGGAACCTTTTTGCTTCATTTCATGCTTTTCACTGGGATGAAGTACCACAGATTCTTTTCTCCATTTCACAGGGGCATCTGGTTTTGTTATGACACAGCTGAAAATGGCAGTACTATTTTCTTCAGCCTCCTGGTTCTCAAGTTCTTGTTTGAAAAGTACAGCAAGCACTAAGAGAGACAGTAATTTAGTTCAATGATGATGAACTTCAGATAAGATTCAATTCTGATTTCTAAACTCCAATACAGTTTCAAACCAATTCATTGTAAAATAATGTTTGAGGAGGCTACTCAGTATCAAGGATCTGTCAACATTTCTCAATGCTTGGGCATTATTTAATTTCACACCGCACAGCAGTGGTAGCAGATTATTTAGCTTCTGAAGGGACAAGAATTTTAATTCCTAATGTATCTTAATCAGAATGGAATACTTCAGTGACCTTTGCAAATCTCTGGATATCCAAAAATAACTCCATCCAAATTCAGGGAAATCACAATGTAATGTTAAGCATACTACACCATTTCAATTAAACAGCAATGCAGAGTACTTGACCATAAAACAGAGGCAGATTTATTATGTTCCTAATACATTTATTCCCCTTCATCAATAAAGTCTGGCTTGCATTACTTTTTTTATTCACAGTGTAGCTGTATGATGTCTTCATATTTCTTCAGGTCAATTAGAGCTTTGTAATTCCTAAAATCCACCTACTTCCTTACATTTAGACATTTAGCACAATCTCAAAATTTGATAGTGACCACTCAAATGTGACAGTAGACTTAACTGTGTTGCAGTTTGATTTTATAAAGACAACCAGACTCTGTAGTAAAGCTACAAAGAATCAAATCTAACTTGGGCAGGAATATAGCAAAAGAACTAGTAGGCTTCAGTGGAAAAAAAGCAGAGGTCAAGACCACCAAGGACAGGTGGTAAGAGTTCCCTGCTTAAGGTTAGTGTGAGGATGAAACCTCCAAAGGGGTGAAGATTGTTGGAGAGGGAGGGAAAAGCAAGACTGGAGAGGCCCAATTTTATAAGTATACTGTTCCAAAAGGAATATGTGGAATTTAAAATAAAAATCTTATCTAGATTCTGTGTTGCCTCCCTCCAGGTTTGGTGTTTTCAGATTTCAAGTGAAACTGAATCATTGATTTTCAATGCAAACTAAGCAGCCCAGCCATTCTAACTCTGCTGATGATACTCTCCTTGTAGGCGGTCAAGATAAAAGTCAAGTTTCTTCTCTTTTTTTGATTTACTATGATCAATAAACCTTGCTATCTACAACGATTCTGATGATTTTCTTTCCAATCAAAGATTTATATGGATTATGGTAGCAATTTCAGCCCAATCACTGAGCCAGTTAACTGATGGATCAGAGTGGCCACTTTTCTTACAGCCCACTCAATTTTCCTTTCCACTGAATCCCATTCATTTTCCAATTAAGTTAATCACATCAGAAATTTAGGTGGGGTGTAATAATAGTCTGAATGCATAAACTGAATTCTACTCAAGAAAAAATTGTAAACTACTGTTTATGGCTAATAATAATTTTGCCTTGCTAACAAAACATCAACAAGAGTGGTCATTGTTATGAATAATCACAAATGACAACATTTCTTAATTTGAATAATTACCTCTGATGATTGTTGTCCTACCTTTCACTTTTAAGGAGGCAGTAATTTGTTCATCTCCAGAATCACAGGTATATTCTCCAGCATCTTCTAATTTTACATTGTGAATAAGTAACTCAACGTAACAGCCTTTTTGTTTCATTTCATACTTGTCACTTGGCTGAAGGAGTACTGATGCCTTTCTCCATTTCACTGCTGCATTAGGTTTGGTAATTTCACATTTCAAACTGGTAGAACTGTCTTCTTCAATTTCCTGATCATGAAACTTTTTTTTGAAAAGTACAGGCAAGGCTAAGAGACAGGAATTTGCAAAGGTTTAATTCAAAGGTTATTTGAGTATGGTGATAAAAACTTAAAACAATTCAATTCAATATGATACAGTATTCATTATTATTTTGAATGACAATATAAACACTGGCATTTATGCTCGAACATGTATTAAAACTTAATACAATGGAAGTACCACATATAAGTTTAGACTTTTACATATATGCGAACAACTCATTTCTCAATTATTTGTAACAATTTCAGGGAAGTCCCCCAGGTTGATAATATCAATTCCTATTGTTACGGCACGACCCCTCTGTTAATCTAAACCAGCAACACAGAAAAAATTCACCCTGTGCTGTAATTGGTTAAATTTCGAGAGGCAAAGAACTATCCCAGAGATAAATATTTAAAGTAAAAATTAACAACTTTATTTCTTTAAGTCTAACAGAGAATATTAACTAACAACTATTTACAACTCCTTTCTCTTAAGACGAAAATGAGGACCGCAGACGCTGGAGAATAGAGTCAAGAGTGTGGTGCTGGAGAAACACAGCAGGTCAGGCAGCATCCAAGGAGCAGGAGAGTCGATGTTTCAGGCAAAAGCCCTTCAACTATCTTTTACCTCTCCCCCCCACAATACTAGTTGGACAAAACTCGCGTTTATGATTTACAAAAAAAAAATCTCGTTTCAAAACCAGTCAGCTTTGCTGAGTGTCCCCTGTAGATTTTCCTCTGTCTTCTTTTCTTCTTAGGGATTCTGCTTCACAGGTCTTTGATAGATAAAGGTACCTTTAAGAGAGCAAATCCTTCTGCAAGCAGTCTCTCTCGCTGTTGGTGCTAGCTGCTCTTTGCCGCTCTTGTTAACTGTTCCAAACGTCTGATATTTATAATGCAAAACATTGGATTGTTTCATTGGTTTTCAAATTATCAAAATACTAAATTTAAACTTGATTGGAGTTTGGTATCTTTGGGCATAATTTGAACTAATTGGCTGAATTTGAATTTGTTTTTCATGGTATCCTGGCAACACAGCTCTTAGCTGTTTCGACCAAATGTTACACTGCTACCTTGTTCCAGACTCTCTGTGCTTCTCCAAGTCCTTGCTAGCCTTTTCAACTCTCTTAAAGGTACAGTACCCCCTACATCTTCATAACACTATTCACAGAAAAACATGTAGGTCAGGCTACATAATAGGTGGCCCATGTCGATCCACTCACACATCCTATATGATAGACAGAGATGAACCTACCTCATTTTAGTCAATTTTAAATTTATGTAGGCCAATTTCCCAAAGAAAACTGGGATGCTGATTTGATGGACAGAATATAATGGGGTCCTGAACAGTATAGGCTATGGTGAGAAGTGTGAGTGAGAAGAATAAAAGGCCAGTGAAGTTTTTACTGACATTGGGAACAAATCACTGCATCTTTCAACTAGTTTCCAGGCATCAAGTTCCAATTCTCGCTAGGCACGGTTAAGTTGCCTACTAAAGTGGATTACTGATTATTAACAACCTCACCAACTGCAAATCTTGCCTCAATAATATGACAGTATTCTATCTTTCACCCCACTGCAAGCAAACAGGATGCTGAGAATTCTAGACATGTAAATCAGAAAAGGAGCTTCATATTGGACACCAGGCACTAATGTCTCACGACATGCTCCAAGGGCACCATACATCCATGGACAATCATGTCTACTGACATCAGCATCCATATTGATATGTTTCAGCCTCTAAGAACTCCCATGGTGCATCTCCAATTTACTTACAATATGTTTCTGCAAGTCAATGATGCCCCTTGGGTGCAATGGCAGCTATTATTGTAATGCAGCAAAGACAATTTGCACTCAGGGACAGGCAGCCAGCTCATGGACTGGACCAGGCTGCATCTTTGGCCTGTACACTTGCTCTCATTATGCTGACTCACGCTGAGCCTAACTGGAGGCTCCCAGCATCCCTGCCTTGTCTTTGCTTTTTCCTCTTTGACATTTCAGCCAGAGATACCAGCTTCACAGTACTGCTGCATTGGCGTAATGTTTAGCATACATGCAGTGCCATGAAGTTTATCATGGTGGTCTATAAATAGTTTTGAGTCGGGGTCCTGGCATAGTAGCTTAAGGGCAGCCAGTGATAACAATCCAGAAGGTTGGGCATGGTTAGTCAGCCTCTTAGAATGATCAATCAGGATCCTCTCTTCATAAGGGCTAAAGAGCTGAGTATTGGGGCAGCCCATCACCCATCCTGACAGTTTCTGCCCAATTGTAGGCCTTTTTCTTCCTGCAATAAAAGAGGCAGGTGTTAAGGGAGATGAAAGTGAATGGCACTGCTGTACTTCAGCTTACTTTTGGTACAGGTGGGGAGGTACCATAATCATGTGAATAGGCAGTGTTAAGAGCATGCAAGGTTGATGGTGTCAGGGGTTGGAGTGGGTTGAGTGAGAGAAAATATTTCATGTAATAATAAGCGTGGTAGAGCATAAGCCTTGGTTGGAAGTGGAAGTAGCAGAGAGAGAGAGAGACAGTGTGCATGAGATATTAGAGAAAAGATGGTGGCATTTTCGCTGGTGGGCTAAAGGAGATCATTGACTTTCTTCCTACATTGCTGTGCACTCTTCCAGATGGCTGTGAAAGCAATAACCAGAGTGGTGACCTCAGACCAATCTGGCATGATCTGGTGCTGTGGTTGCCTCTGCTGATCTCTAGGAGTAGGATGTCCCATCTCTGTACCACCAGAGCATCCAGAACATTGTCCACAAAGCAGGGTGACAAGTGTTCTTCTTTGCTATCTCTGGGGCAAATGTCAAGATCATGCAGGACAGACTGCCAATGCTTATCTGGGTGCACCACCCTCTTAATGATAGTGCCCACACAAGGGTTACTGGCTCATTTCGGGACACCCTGGCAGTGTTATGTTGTTCCTGTAGACTAAGTGTTAGGAGTGGGCTAGCATTAGAACAAGAGGGGTGCTACATGTATTGGGTAGGTACTTAATGATGTAAGCTTGGTAGGTGCAGCGAGAAAACTTGCTAGCCCTTGGAAAGGGAAACGCTGCATGAAACCCAGCAAAACTAACAGCCAAACAAAAAAAGATTCAGCCCATTGAAACAGTTAAGCAATAATTGAATAACAATAAAGTTCAATGCTCCTTTGGAAGGACCTAAATCACAATATGTCATGCATGCCTGACACTAGTAGCCATGCTGAACTCTAGAGAAAGGATGAATTATAATTTAACTGTTTAAAGCATATGCAAAAAAAAAAATTCCACACGAACATAAAAAAGACTTTAAAATCACAAACTAGTATATGGCTTGGGAAAGGGAGTATAAAAATATCCTGTTCTTTGACAATAAATGCTGAAAGCAACGCAAGAGCAAAGCACAGATCAGATCAAGGCCTTGATGATTCAGTGATCATCAAAGAAATTACATGATTGACATGAGAAAAGCTGACTTATTCAAATGCATGTATACCTCAGTCTGTCCAATCGAATTGGCAAGGTTGCTACATATCGTTCTTTCAGGTCTAACTCTAAAATCATCACCAAATCTACTGACAAGAGTAGTCCAATTATATAATGTATTGGTCCCTGTCTAACAGAGGTTGAACACCAACTCTCCAACACTTCCACTTCACTCTTCCTGGATCATTGCCCCATTATCCAATATCAAGTCACTGTGTCCAAAATAATTGCTCACCTTATCTTCTCTGGAGATTTTCCCTCCACTGCCTCCAACTTCACGGTTTTCCAACCCTGAATAGCCCAATTCTACCTCCATCTAAAATCATAAGATACACTTTTTCTCTTCAAGGAAGGGAGTATGAACATTTGAACTTGAGGCCTTCTAGGGATAAGTACATTAATTATGCATCAACTGATTCAGTAGTGCCATCCATCTACATCAAATTACAATTCACTGGGGGGTATTCTTTCCTTTTTAAGAAAATCTGGAATCAAACAACAATTATATTGTGAACACTAAGTGTGTACTTGTCATGTCAGTTAACTAAATCTATTTGGATGAACGCAAAATGTTTCACCTAGATTTGCCATTTCTGAATCACATTTCATATCTAATACTGAAAGACAATAACTGGGAGCTGCCACATTCACAGGCTGAACTGTAAGTGTGCAAAGACATAGCTTGTGATGTTCAAGGGTGGCTTTTATTGGGAGGGCATGCTATGACAATGGATTACTACCAGAACTTCTTTCTGCCAATGCAGCATTTACACTGTGATTCTACACAAATACATCTGGATAAGATTGAATACTGTTATGAAGGTATAGGTGTGTACTGTACCTTTAAGAGAGACTGGAAGCTGGCACGGACTTAAAGAGGCACAGAGTGCACTGAAAGAATTTAAAATGAAACATTTGACTGTGAAACCAATAGTGCCGCTGAGTTGCCAATGTACACAACAAATTCAAATTTGGCCAATCAGTTTAAATTATGCCCCAAGACACCAAAACACAAAAGAATTTGAATTCAGTGTTTTGATTACATCAAACCAATGAAATGATCTGATGTTTTGGGGTATAAAACCAGACATTTTGAACAGTTAGGGGGAGAACTGCCAACAAAACCAACAAGTATAGACTTCTAGCTGAATAGCTCTCTGAAAGGTACCTGCCCATAAGAAATTTGTGCAGAACACCAAGCCAACATAGAGAAAAATATATAGAGGAAAATCTAGAAAGGAGAATTGACAAAGCTGACTGGTTTTGAAACGTGATTTTCTTTTTTGTAAATGTTAATCGGGACCAGTATTGTCGAGTGAGAGGTAAAAGAGAGGTTTAAAAGAAAGAAGTTGCAAATAGTTATGGTTTAGTGTTCTCTGTTGGACTTGAAGAATAAAATTGTTAATTTTTACTTGAAATAGTGACCTCTTTGCCTCTCGAAATTTAACAAATTACGGAGCGAGGTGAGCTTCTCTTTGTGTCGTATTTATGTCATAACAACATCTCAATTTCCTCTAGAAGCCACATGGTATTAAACGTCTCATACTTTTCAGAATATAACACAATGTCTCACTGTGACTGATACAATGGCAGTGTTACAGAAAGACTGTTCAATTTCCAACATTCCCCACAGACTATCATTTCATTTGACATGGAAATCACAAATGGCAGTTTCCTTGCAGCATTGTTACATACAACATTGAAGAAGAAAGCAATTACAAGCCATTACCAAATCCAATAAGAACAACAACATATAGCAGCTGCTATATAGATTCCTGAGGGTGCTGCAGCAAATGAAGCTAACCCAAGCAGAAGGATGAGAATGACCAGACACTGCATATACAATCTCACTGTCATTTTTTTACAGCTCTCGGATACTAGTACAGGTTAGCCTAGCATGGGTGACGAAACGTCTGAGAACAAATCTTCCAGCTCAGCGAGCAAACTTACAACCTGAGCTACAAATCTTCTCAGAAATTGAAAACACCTATGGGCACAATACACTCAAATTAGCCCAAAGATAGGAAACCATTGTCATCCAATTGGGTGCCACTAGTGAACAACTATACTTCCTACACTAGTGTGTCAGGAAATAAGTATTACCACAATGTATCAAATACATATCACCTCTCAATACCTCACAAGCCAGAAGAACAGCAGAACAGAATGGCCCAAGAATGTTATGAGAAATGAGAAATGATTCCCACAAACGACTCTACAAATATAAATGGATAATTTCACACCAAAAACTCTGTACACCAACGTGACTGACCAGGAATGAACAAGTATGCTAGAACAAGCCATCAACAATAAACAGCAGCAGACCAAGACAAAGAAAAGCCCTCCCAAAGAAACTGGATGAACTCACACACAACAATAACACAGACAATTCAGAAGATTGGACAAAGACTCTGTCAGACCGACCACTCTCAGACACGGGAAAAGCCATCCTAGTATGAGGGGTGAACTTCAACCACAGGGACGTGGACAAAAAAGGAGTTCCTAGCAGCACTGGAATTAACCCTGAAAGACAACAGACTTACTGAAGAAATCCAGCAGGCCATCAGACAGTAGCACCAATACTAAGCAGAAAGAAAGAATGTAACAACCTCAACACAGGAAAGTCTTGAAAGGACGTAGAAAAGAAGAAACATTGTAATCCTACCGGCAGACGAAGTGCGCATGACCGTCATCCTGAACAGAACACAATAAATTGAAAAAACACACAAAAAGCAAAAAGAAACCAACACCTACCAATAGGTGGTGATGGACCCGATTCCAAAGTTAGAAAACTGTATTACAGCAGTACTGAAGAAACTTCACAGAACAGGTGAAATTAACAAGACAGCCCTCCAAAGAATGAAACCTGAAGGATCCAGACCTCTCCGGATGCTTGGCATCATGGTAGTCCACAAACCTAGCAACACACTGAACAGCTCTTGATGAATCTGAAGGACCCTATATCAACAACCAGCAGAACAAACATCATATACAAAATACCCTGCAAGGACTGCCACGAACATTACACTGGACAGACTGGCAGGAAACTAACCATCATGATACATGAGTACCAACTAGCTACCAAAAGACATGATTAACTATCACTAGTAGGAGAAAGTGAGGACTGCAGATGCTGGAGATCAGAGTCAAGAGTGTGTTGATGGGAAAGCACAGCAGGTCAGGCAGCATCTGAGGAGCAGGAGAATCAACATTTCGGACATACGCCCTTCATCAGGAATGAGGCTTTTGTAGTGGGGGGAGTGATGGGCAGGTCAGGAGGGCGATGCCGAGTTGAACGCTTGGGACTGGGATAATGTAGGGGGAGGGGAAATGAGGAAACTGTTGAAATCCACATTTATCCCGTGTGGTTGCGGAATATGAGGCATTCTTCCTCCAGGCGTCAGGTGGTAATGTTTGGCCTGTACCTCTATCAATGTCATCTACTGCATCCGTTGTACCCTACATTGTAGTTTCCTCTACATTGGGGAGACAGGGTACCTTCTTGCAGATCATTTCAGAGAATATCTCTGGGACACTCGCACCCACCCACCAACCCCACCGCCCCATGGCTGAACACTTCAACTCCCCCTCCCACTTCGTCAAGGACATGCAGGTCCTGGGCCTCCTCCACGCCAAACCATTACCACCCGATGCCTGGAGAAAGAATGCCTCATACTCTGCCTTGAGACCCTGTAACCACACGGAATAAATGTGGATTTCAACTGCTTCCTCATTTCCCCTCCTCCCACATTGTCCCAGTCCCAAGCGTCCAACTCGGCACCACCCTCCTGACCTGTCCATCACTCCTCCTTCTGACCTATCACCTTCTCAATCACCTTCATCCACCTATCACTTTCTCAGCTACCTTTCCCCCAACCCCACCCCCTCCCTTTTATCCCTCAGTCCCTGGCCCACAGGCCTTATTCCTGATGAAGGGTTTATGCCCGAAACATCAATTCGCCTGCTCCTCGGATGCTAACTGACCTGCTGTGCTTTCCCAGCAACACACTCTCGACAACACGGCAGCACGGTGGCTCAGTGGTTAGCACTGCTGCCTCACAGCACCAGGATCCTGGGTTTGATTCCCGCCTGTCTGTGTGGAGTTTGTACATTCTCCGTGTCTGTGTGGGTTTCCTCCAGGTGCTCCGGTTTCTTCCCACAATCCAAAGATGTGCAGGTCAGGTGAATTGGTCATGCTAAATTGCCCACAGTGTTAGGTGCGTTAGTCAGGTGTAAATATAGGGTAAGGGAATGGGTTTGGGTGGGTTTCTCTTCGGAGGGGTGGTGTGGACTTGTTGGGCCGAAGGGCCTGTTCCCACACTGTAGAGAATCTATCTAAACTATCACTAGTATCCTTCCACACAGAAAATGAGGGACACCAGTTCGACTGGGATAATTCATCCCTCCTGGGACAGGCTAAACAAAGACACACACATGGGAATTCCTGGAGGCCTGGCATTCAAACAGGAACTCCCATCAACAATCAATCTGGACTCCATTTACCGACCTCTCAGAAAAACCGGAAGTGATGTCACCAACCACAACAGACCAAGACACATAAATAGAAAGCAGGACAGAACACCAGCACTTCAATGGAGGCTCGCTGATGATGTTACCTCTTTAAAATGAGGTCTTGACAACTAGAAGACTCCGGCAGGATCTTGCAGTTTAGTTCACAAAGAATGTGCAGCATCACTATGGCATGTTATGCAGTTCACAACTGGAGTTAACAAAGGTTGGGGGGGTTGTCCTTGACACAGAGGAAATGGCAAATCAATGGCAATATTCTAGTGGATGATAATCAGAACATTGGGTATCAGGGACATCCAAGTGAATATGGTAGTGTTATGTACCATTTAGCCAGACAAAATTGAAGCCCACTTCCATGGTGAATGGGCTGGATTTGGATTTCCTTTTATTGTGTAACTTACTGTGGTTATACGCAAGACTATGGTCAACTCACTGTAAATGTGGATCTAGTTGTTTTTGCAGTCCTTACATTTTCTGTTACTGAATAATTGCTTTTCTTATCAACATTATTGGATACTTAATAACTTTGAGTATCCCTACTTTCATGTACCCACGCTATACAGAACTAGTCATGGAGGGAGCATGCATGATGCAGTGTGACAGAGCACTAACAGTTGCATGGCACTAAGGTTAGATTGCTTTTAAGCCTTGTGCCTGAATATGATATCTGAGTGTCATGCAATGAAGTTTCTTATAATAGGCAGCAGGTTGGGAGTAATTCTGAGGCTCCACCTTTCCTTCATTAGTTTGCCTTCAGAGGTTCAGAGTTTCAGACTTCATGTAGACTGCTAAATTGCTCTGAAGTGCCTGAGGATGCTGAAGGACAATGAGAGGAGCACAGCAATGCATTATTGGAGCACACGGTCATGTTAAATCCTGGAGTACACCTCAAAGCAGTGCATTCCCTGGAAAATGATAGATAGAATGCAACATTGCTTCCAGAGATCTGTAGAGTCAGCACTGATTCTGAAATCTCACTCACAAGGTGGATGTCAAGCATGTATGATTTGTGTTGTGCAGGCTCTACTACAATCACTGTATATTGCTTTTAGCCTCCTTGTCGTCCATTTAAAGTGCTATGCCTTGGCTTCAGTCATTAACGTCATGGTTCAAGGATACTCGACGTCTGAATGTACCTGAATTCAAGGAGGCAGTTGGAAGTTTTTTCAACGTTGGAACTTCTGAAGAGGCTGCTCATCTCTCAAAAGACTTCACTAGCTCTAACAGCGGCAAAAGCATTAACAAAAACATTTTAAGAGCACAAGATGAATACTTATTTACAAACCACCACTGTTATTTACAGTAATCTGTCATACATGCCACTTATGTACTCTGAGAGAGATATTTTCTTCCTTTTCCTCCCACTACACCTAAAAACAATTCCAACTTCTGCAAGTGGGGTGGAAGGAGCCTGTTCTCTGTGTGTCTCTGTTGGACTGGAAGAGTTGACTGGCCATCCGCAAGTGCATTTGGATTTAAGGGCCGAGGCCCACTAAATATATCCTACCCCAATGTCAACTCACCCTCCCCTGCTTGGAATTCTGCAGGCTTCAATATCACAGGCAGAGGGAGGTAGAGTGACCGGGCACCTCTGAGGTATCTTGTCAGCAAGCTTCTGGGTGTTTGTTCTGTAGATCACCCTCTCTGTTGTTGCCTTCTTGCACCACGTCAACTCTTGTCTTGACATTGATACTGAGAACCAGTCCATACGTATATCTGGCAGACACTGAGTGTGTTGGCTCTGGGTCTCCATGGCTCTAACCAGCTTGTCCCGGACAGCCAGATGTATGCATGCTGGAGTCGACGCTGTATTCATAATAATTGTGGATTTTTTCAGCATTGGATTCAGTTTGCACAGTGCCCCCTGTTTCTGTAACTGTGTGTTTTGACAAATTAATTAATGGCTAGACCATTGGATCATCTTCTATCTGTCACCAAGCACATGCCTGGTTTCTGGAAGTCCAGTCAGAACACTGGGGTGTTTCTTTCTAGACCATTGCAAAAATGTGTCACTGATGCCCCCAGGAGATAATGCTCCCAAGTCTAATCTAAACAGAGAACCTACTATGATAGAAGTTTTTGAAAAGTTCAATGGCTTCTTCCCCAGGTGTAGAGGTCTCTGGTGCTGATCTTGGCAGCTCACTGTACGCATTCATTCTTTCATTAAGAGAAACATTTTCTCCTGCAATGAGACAAATGATGGATGTGGATGATAGAGCTTTTAATGTTTGATGCTATGGGCAAGAGAGGTGGTGTGCTTTTTCCAATGAATGAGTAGGACATGCAGAGGACAGGTAGAGATGAATAGTTTGAGAGGATGAGATAGCTGAGAGCCACTGAGTTGATACTGCATGTAATAGTAACAGTTGTGATCCATAAGCCTGGTGAGAGGCATACACAGTGGCTGAATTAGAGTGAGTGGTTGCCCTGTAGAAGAGAGAAAATGGTGGCACTTATCTTACACAGTTGACAGGATGACTGACTTTCTTCTGAAATAACGGACATTTCTTTCTACCAGCGAAACTGCACTGATCAAGGTTCCTATTTCAGTCCAGGCTGGTTGAGTCTGGTGGTATGGCCTTCTTTTCAAGTCACCAGGAAAAAGGATGATCTGTCTGTCCACCAATTCATCCCCCATGCCTCTGTAAGTGAAGTGGAGTGCAAGCTTTCTTTTTCTAGGCCCGGTCCATCATAAGAACAATGGAGCACCAGAGTGTGAAAGGCAGTTCCAAAGTGATGTTCACCAGGGGTTTAAATATTGTGCCAGCAGCATGAACATCACAAAGTCCTAGCAGTGGCAAGCTTTTATACCTCTCGTGCCAGATGACTCGACAAGAGCTGCGTCAAAGAAGCCAGTTTTACAATTAATGAGATGAAGAGCAGAAGACTACATGAGAAAAATCGATAATGGCCATGGCAAACTGGACACCATGAATGGGGTAAAAACAATGACTACAGATGCTGGAAACCAGATTCTGGATTAGTGGTGCTGCAAGAGCACAGCAGTTCAGGCAACATCCAAGGAGCTTCGAGAATCTCACTCTCAAAAAACCAAAACATGGGAAAATTCACCGCTGTATGACCATTCAGAACACAGCTTGACATAATTCTGTTTCTGTACTTTGCCCATACCAATTAACAATCTTTTTCACTGTTGTACCATGAAATCTTTTGTTATTTTTTGCCCTCCAGCCTATCAGAGACCTTCCCGTTTTTCCTTCCTCCCTTTAACTGGTTTGAAAACACTTACATTTCTCTATTCTTACATTTCTGAAATTACTGAATTAAGAGGGAGCTGACATCAGATGCACTGAGGGGAAAAAGATGGAATTGCCTGGCTATCTGGGTGACATGGTGGAGTTGTGGTTGGGGACAATGGAAGCAGTTGAAAATCTCCCATATCATGAATTTAATGGGTGAAATTGATGAAGAAACAGGTTCTCATGAAATAATCCACCTTCTTCACACAGTTCAATTGTTAGAATACCTATAGGCCTCTTTCACCCAATATTTCTGCAACATCAGGAATATGAGAACAGCATGTGACAAAGGAAGGTTTTTTTGCTGGTCAAGAGACAGCAGCGTCAGCAACAAGCAACTCCTGAGAGAGAGAGAGAGAGATTATTCAGAGTGCAGAAGATGGGCATAGCAATTTTAAAATAATGGCCAAGATGTAGAGTCTACCGTTTTGACCATGAAGCTCTTTTATAGCCCAACAACTGTAACAATATTAACTGATAGCAAGTTTTGCCGTTGAAAATCTTCCACTATGATGCAGCCATGTCTGTTCCTCAGCACACAGCCAGAATCCAGATTTTTTTTAAAAATGGCAAGAAAGCAGAAAGATGAAGTGACCTGTTAAAATTTCAGCCATTAATTCTGTTTCTTACCAAACATGCTGCCTAACCTGCTGAGTATTTCCCGTGTTACTTTTATTCCTTATTTAGGAGAACCTGGCAATAAAACATGCACATTGCCTAATATTGTCTATACCTTGTCAACCTCATATCCCCTGAATACTGGGGATGTCTCGGGAGTCATTATTTTGGCTCAGGGACCATATCCTATGTCCTAATTGCACCCATCTCCCAATACCAAAAATTTCCATTTCATTACTTTCCCATCAATGACTTGGACAGCATGTTGAGTGCAAAAAAAGTACAGCATTATAAACTGATTTAAGGTTTTCATCCTACATAATAAATCATTGACTTACCCTTTACTTTTAAGGTGGCTGAGGTCTGTTGAAACCCTGAATCACAGATATATTCTCCAGCATCTTCTAGTTTTAGGTTATGGATAATGAGTTCAGTCAGGGAACCGTTTTGTTTCATTTCATACTTGTTACTTGAATGAAGTACTGAAGAACCTTTTTTCCACTGGACGGGAACATCACGTTTAGTAACCTCACAACACAGCGAGACCGAACTATCTTCTTCAGCTTCTTTACTCTGAAGCCCTTGTTTGAAGAGTATAGGCAAGGCTAAAGTTCACAGAGATTTCAAACATTTAGCACAAGATAATAATTAGGTCAACACCAAATTTTCCATTCTAGTAATGATCTCAATAATTCAAAATAATTCAACTAAGTATCTGCCCATTTGTGCTAATTCAATTATTATCGTTGTAATATGTATCACACATTCAAAACTATCTTTTCATTTGAGAGCTTTATTTAGTCGCCTCTATGCTTCTTTAATTTCATAGTAATTTGTCTTCTAAAAACAAAGATAGAAGTAACCTTTTTTTACTCAATTATAATTTTATAAGGGTTATTGTGGTAATTATCCACATGACCAATTACAGCTCTCTCTTCCAGAAATCACATAATCAATGTTTGCAAGTGTTATCGCTAATTAATGTAGCCCCTATAACCAAATGTCTTAAACACCTTAATTGTAACTTTCATGTAGGTGCTACATTAATTAGTGATAACACTTGCAAATCTTGATTACATGATTTTTACCAGACAGGTCACATGCATACATGCATTTGCAGTACTTTGTATTCAATAGATAAAATAGTCAAAATAAAGTTTACAACACTAATCCTTAATTAATCATAATGAATTAGTCTCTTTATTACATAAGTGACAATTCAAATTGAGATTACCAAAATAGTCACAAATATATCACTTGGCATGAGTTTTGTAGGAAAATCACCCTTTCATTTTGTCTTGATTAAGAGAAGCTGCAATTCTGTTATATTAACTTAAATATTATACAGAATGCAGCACTCTCAGCCCAATATGGGAGTAGATACAAGGTAATCAAATGCATAACTTCATGCTACAGCATGTTGGTATGCCTGCAGCACGCTTTTGAAAAATCCATTTTATTGAAGGTCAGATAAAGGGTGAAATTGCCACACACCCAGAAGCATGAGACAGTTTACTAAATGAATTAAAAGGCTAAATATTAGAGGTTGAGTGAAATTTTCCATTCACCCTGCAGGTTGCCTGTAGCATCAGCAATATGAGAAATATCAGGAGTTACTCTTTTAAAGGATTAGATTACATTAGATTACTTACAGTGTGGAAACAGGCCCTTCGGCCCAACAAATCCACACCGACCCGCCGAAGCGCAACCCACCCAGACCCATTCCCCTACATTTACCCCTGCACCTAACACTACTGACAATTTAGCACGGCCAATTCACCTGACCTGCACATTTTTAGACTGTGGGAGGAAACCGGAGCACCCGGAGGAAACCCACGCAGACACGGGGAGAATGTGCAAACTCCACACAGTCAGTCGCCTGAGGCGGGAATTGAACCCGGGTCTCTGGCGCTGTGAGACAACAGTGCTAACCACTGTGCCACCCACATACATAAAGGATTCTGTCTTTACGAAAGAAACGAACTTTGTAGTGAATGAAACCTTTGAAGAGCAGGTGTGCATTCTGGAATGGATAGAGATATAGGAAGCTGATGTGCTGAAAATTTTGTCAAACATTAAGATTGACAAGTCGCCAGGCCCGGACCACATTTGTCCCCGGCTGCTTTGGGAAACAAGAAATGCAATTGCTTCGCCACTTGCGAAGATCTTTGCATCCTCGCTCTCCACTGGAGTCGTACCTGAGAACTGGAGAGAGGCAAATGTAATTCCACTCTTCAAGAGAGGAAATAGGGAAATCCCCGGCAATTACAGACCAGTAAGTCTCACATTTGTCGTCTACAAGGTGTTAGAAAGGATTCTGAGGGATAGGATTTATGACCATCTGGAAGAGCATATGCAGTCAACACGGCTTTGTGAGGGGTAGATCATGCCTCACAAACCTTATCGAGTTCTTTGAGGATGTGACTAGAAAAGTTGATGAGGGTCGAGCTGTGGATGTTGCGTATATGGACTTCAGCAAGGCATTTGATAAGGTTCCCCATGGTAGGCTCATTCA
>NC_057714.1:109347999-109360789 GCF_004010195.1 Chiloscyllium plagiosum | reverse complement strand
GATCTTGGTGTGCAGGTACATAGATCCCTTAAAATGGACAGGGTTGTTAAGAAAGTATATGGTGTTTTGGTTTTCATTAACAGGGGGATTGAGTTTAAGAGTCGTGAGATCTTGTTGCAGCTCTATAAAACTTTGGTTAGACCTCACTTGGAATACTGCGTCCAGTTCTGGTCGCCCTATTATAGGAAAGATATGGATGCTTTGGAGAGCGTTCAGAGGAGGTTTACGAGGATGCTGCCTGGACTGGAGGGCTTATCTTATGAAGAGAGGTTGACTGAGCTCGGACTTTTTTCATTGGAGAAAAGGAGGAGGAGAGTGGACCTAATTGAGGTATACAAGATAATGAGGGGCATAGATGGAGTCATTAGCCAGATACTATTTCCCAAGGCAGAAATGACTGACACGAGAGGTCATAGTTTTAAGCTGGTTGGAGGAAAGTATAGAGGGGATGTCAGAGACGGGTTCTTTACACAGAGAGTTGTGAGAGCATGGAATGCATTGCCAGCAGCAATTGTGGAAGCAAGGTCATTGGGGACATTTAAGAGTCTACTGGACATGCATATGGTCACAGAATTTTGAGGGTGCATACATGAGGATCAGTGGTCGGCACAACATCGTGGGCTGAAGGGGCTGTTCTGTGCTGTACTGTTCTATGTTCTATATATAAATTAATGATAATGCTGCATGGGAATATTTTTAAATGTTTGTTAAAAAACAAAAAAATCACTAATAGGAGTAAAGTAGATTGCCTTACCTTTCACTTTTAAGCAGCTCTTTGTCTTCTTGTCACCAGAATCACAAGTATACTCTCCTGAGTCATCTAGTTTCAAATTATGAATAAGCAATTCAACACTGGTACCATTTTGCTTCATTTCATGTTTGTCACTTGGATGAAGTAAAATAGATCCTTTTCTCCATTTCACTGAGGCATCTGCCTTAGAGAGTTCACAGCAAAGTGAGGCATTGTCTCCCTCCTGAACTTCCATATTCTGAAGCTCTTTTTTGAAGTGCACAGGCAGGGCTAAAAGAGACAATAATTGTACATATTTAGCTCAAGAAGATGATAATGCATGGTCATGGGCATTGAGTTCACGTCCAAAACCCAAATCTTTGGATTCACAACAGCCCGATATTATTGTCTTGATGAAGGAAATGTATATCTATACATGTTTGCAAAAGAAATTTCAAGAAGTGCTGCACAACCAAGAAACCACATACTATTAAAGGATGTGTTCCTTATTTTCAATATTCCACCCTTTCAACACTCTGCAGGCTCCAGAGTGATTTCTCTAAACTGACACATCTCATCCTACCATGGATATTAGAAAAAGAGGCACTTGCAGTTTAACAGCTCTTCAACGCTTCAAGGTTTATGAAAACAATGGGACTGTCATTTTTGCTGCTCATAATCCATAAAAGCTTACTGATAAATTTAAAAATAAGATTCCATAGTTTTCAGATCAGTAGCCGTTTGGCTCAAAAATTGCTCATTTTTCCTGGAAAGAAAATGCAATTGCTGATGCATTTTCCTAAATGTAAACTGTCATACTTTTGAGAGTGTGACCAAGAAAGTTGAATAGTAATTAAGAATATGGAGGGAGGAAGAATCAACGGTTTTGAGTTTAGTGTTTCATTTGTTGTTTCAGTGTTACTAACCTTGTCATTTAAATCAATGAAATTAATTTTTAATGAAGGAAATGATGCTTAATGTTTTGAGGGTGGAGGCATGTTGGAACCCTTACAGATTTTTCATTATTTTTTATTTTGTTCTTTTATCAATTTTAGTTTGGAGCTGTAGAACTATAAGCTAAAGATAACTTTTGGACTGTGGGAAACAGCTTGTGTTGAAAGGAAAACAGATCATCAAGCTTTTGTTTATTTGTTAGGTCAGACCTGAAAGTTAATTGCAGATTGGTTCCTGGTCAAGATTTTGCAGACAAGTTATCATTGGGGAAGAGCATTATGTCTAAACAGATAGCAGAAGTTAGTTAGTAATGAGGTCAGTACCTGGGAATTGGTTGCAAGTCTGGAAAAGACCTTATTCTCAAACAGATGGCAAATGTTGAATGGTAACTAAAGGGAGGCAACAGCCTAGTGGTATTTCCCTGGATGATTATTCCGGACCCCAGTGAATATAGTGGGGACCTGGGTTTGAATCCTGCCTTGGCAGATGGTGAAATCTGAATTCAATAAAAATCTGGAATTCAGATTCTAATGATGACCATCTGATTCACTAATGTCCTTTAGAGAGGGAAACCATGTTTACTTGTCTGGCTTACATGTGACTCCAGGCCCACAGCAATATGGTTGGCTCTTAACTGTCCCCTGGGACGCTGGCCTAGTTGGCAATGCCTTCATCCAATGAATAAATAAAAAACTAGGACCTTGTGGAGAGGCAGGCAGTCAGTTAGGGAGTGGTCAGAAATTAGGTTTGGATTGTGTTTTCAGTGAAAAAGAATCCAATTGTTGATAATTTGAAAGCTCCCTGCCTAATCTCCCTTGTCACCTTTTGGAAGCTCACAGAATAGAAAACTAAGTTATAGGTATTACTGCTTTTATCTCATCGATCAGCATCTTCAGAAAATCAACCAAGAAACCATTATCAATGCTTAAGGAACAATGCATCATGAAAACCACTTAAGTAATCTGGCAGTTTTGATCTTTGATTCATCTCTTACCTGTGTTGTTGTTTAATATTAGTCTAGTAAAGTTACTATATTGTTAGTAAATTGCTATGTTTTCTGTTTAATATGGAAACCAATGTCTGGAATTGATTATTCACAGAGTCTGGGATTGGGTTATTCAGAAGTCTAGTTAGGAAGTGAGGTCAATTTTGAGGGTCTTTAAAGATTTTAATTTTAATGTGTTGTGAATATAGAAATAGACAGATTAGATTCCCTACAGTATGGAAACAGGCCCTTCGGGCCAACAAGTCCACACTGACCCTCCGAAGAGTAACCCACCCAGACCCCTAACTAATGTACCTAACACTATGGGCAACCTGCACATCTTTGGACTGTGGGGGGAAACCAGGGCACCCAGAGGAAACCCACAAAGACATGGGCAGAATGTGCCAACTCCATACAGACAGTCGCCCAAGGCTGGAATCGAACCCAGGTCCCTGGTGATGTGAGGCAGCAGTGCTAACCACTGAGGCCACCATGCCGCCCATTATTTGCCCCCTGTTGTAACAACTCTTATTCTCACCTACAGACTAATTCTACATTTAAGTTTCTCAGCCAATTCTCTTTCTCAGTATTGGACTGATTTCTTCCTTTATTAACATTTTTCTGGCAAATCCTTCCTAAATATTGAATACCCTTAGTTATTCAGTACCGCCTTAGTTACCTGCAGCCATATGTCTTTAAAACAATCATAACTGTCTTATACCACATAGTCTGAACAATTATTTCAACTGTTGATCAGTTTACCATATTGGGAGTCTCCATGCACTCAGATACAGTACATTTAGATGTATATTTTAATATTTTTATTCTTGTTTTGTACAACAGACCTATTTTTGCTAGCTCCTATCTTCTCTGCATTTCATTTTCAATGTTTTCTACCTTTAGTTTCTACCTTCGTTTCTTTCCTTCCTTCTCCATCTGTCCCAGTTCATATCTATATGCCATTCAAACCATCCCACACCACAGTAGTGAATGCTTGTGCAAGGTTATTGGTCCCGATCTAGCCAGGGTGTAACTGAACAGCTTGTACTAGACCTGCACATGCCAGTGATTCAGGAATCTAAATCTCTCCTACTGCATCACTGTAGCCGTGCATTAATCTAATCTATTCTCCTATTTCTGTTCTCAGTGGCAGGTGGCAATGGGGGTAATCCAAAGATTCCAACTCTGATCTCCTTTGTAATTTACCTCTTAGTTCCTCTGCATTACCCTGTCCACCAGGACTACCAGGCCTCTGACTGCGAAGTAGAGCCCCAATTTCCCATTATCAGCCATGCGTTGGAGCAAACGCAATGAACAATGCACGGCAGCTACAGACTGATAGTACTTGACTAGATTCTCAGTGCCTTTTAAAGATGACCTTTCAGAACAATCCCAAGTATAGTGAACATGTACGGCTATACCAAATGGGACAACTGACCTAGCATCGCATATGAGGAGAGAGGGACAGATTTTTAATTAGTAACAGATTCAAGAGTTATAGGAGCGGGCAGGAAAGTGGAATCAAAGTCAAGATGAGATCAGTCATGGCACAGCACGCTTCAGAGGCTGACTTGCCTATTCCTGCTCCTGATTCTTAAGTTGTTATGTATGTTAGGAGTGCCACCTGAGCATGGTACGTAATTAACAATGTGAATTTGAGATTCTAGCGTACAAAGATTCATTGGACCTCACTGACAGACACCCTCTATGAAACTCAATGAAAATTACAGCTTGCCAAAATATGGTAAGATTCAATCCTCTATCTTGGGTATTAGGAAAAGGGCAGGAGATTTGCACTACCTAACAGAACCAGTACAGGAATGAAGGGTCAAATGGCCTCATTTTACATCATAATAATTCCGTGATTTGCAATGTGTAGCTTCCTCTAGGATGAAGAATATATATGGCTACAGTAACCATTAAATTCTTTGAGAAAGATTTAGTTCGCGCAGAGAAATACTAATTCAGCTAAATTCCTATAAGTCCTCTGGACCTGATGGGACACATTGGAGGGTTTCTTAAAAATGCAACTACTGAATAGTGGATGCATTGTTTGTAAGAGTCCTCAGATTCTAGAAAAGTCTCAGAAGACTGCAAAACTGCCAAGGAGAACTAACTAAACACTAACCACAAGCCAGCTAGCTTAGCATCTGTTGATGGGAAATATTAGAGTCCATTATAAAGAAGGTAAAACTAGAGCATTTAGAAACACATAATATAACCTAACAGAACCAATTTGACTTCATGAAGCGAAAATTATGCCTGCTAAATTTATTATATTTCTTTGAGGAGGTATCAAACAGGATAGATAAAAGGAAACCAGTAGATAATATATTTAGATTTCCAAATTGTACTTGGTAAAGGTACTGCACCTCAGGTTACATTTTTTATTCATTCATGGGATGTGAATGGTGCTGGATGGCCAGCACTTATTGCCCATCCCTAATTGCCCTTCAGAAGGTGGTGATGACAGCTGACTTCTTGAACCGCTAACCATTGAGCCACATTGCCATTAGGGTAGGAATTTCAGGATTTTGACCCAGTGACAGTGAAGTAACAACAATATATTTCCAAGTCAGAATAATAAGTGGATTGGAGGGGAACTTGAAGGGGGTGATTTTCCCATGTATCTGCTGCCCTTCTCCACCGAGATAGAAATGGTCATGGGGTTGGAAATTCTGTCTCAGTATCTTTGGTGAATTTCTGCAGTGCACCTTGTAAATAGTACACACTGCTGCTTCTGAGTATTGGTGATGGAGGGAATAGATATTTGTGGGTGTGATGGCAATCAAGCACACTGCTTTGTCCTGGATAATGGTCAAGCTTCTTAAGTGTCGTTGGAGATGCATCCATCTAGGCAAGTGTGGGGTATTCCATCACACTCCCAACTTGTGCCCTGTAAATGGACAGGCTTTGGGGAATCAGGAGCTGAAGTATTGTTTCTTACTGGTGATAGTCAAAGCTTAGCATTTGTGTGGCATGAATGTAACTTGCCACTTGTCAGACCAAGCCTTGATATTTTATAGATCTTGTTGCATTTGAACATGGACTGCTTCGGTATCTGAGGAGTCGTGAATGGTGCTGAACAGTGTGCAATCATCAGCAAACATCCCCACTTCTGACATTATGATAGATGGAAGGTTATTGATGAAGTAGCTAAGATGGTTGGGCCGAGGACACTATATTTTCCACACTGTTGGGTAGATGCCATTGTTGTGACGATACTGGAAGAGCTTGGCTAATGGAATGGCAAGTTCTGGACCACAAGTCTCCAGTATTATTGCCAGAATGTTGTCAGGGTTCATAGGCTTTGCAATATCCAGTGTCTCTAACTGTTTCTTGATATCATGTAGACTGAATCAAACTGTTTTAAATATGGTATCTGTAATGCTGGGACTACTGGAGGAGGCAACAATAAATCATTCACTCGGCATTTCTGGGCAAAGATTGCTGCAAATGTTTCAGCTTCATCTTTTGCACGGTTGTGTTAGGTTCTTCCATCATTTAGGAGGGGGATATTCATGGTGTCTCCACCTGCAGAGAGTTGCTTAATTGTCCACCACTGTTGCCGACTGGATGTGGTAGGACTGTAGAGCTTAGCTCTAAATGCTATGGACCAGACCACACTCCCTCAATATTATGGAGATAGCCTAGACCCTAACTTTTACAAGTGAAAGGTGCTGAGTTCCAGATATGATTTGATTGGTCCGCTACTAAGCTTTAATCAAAACACAATTTAATTCTTACAACGCTGTTCAAATACAACAGAACAAAAATTGGCATAGCTTAACTTGTTACATATTTCAATACAGTAAAAGTATTATTTAACCACTAATCATCAACTGTTCCAATACAGGCAGCATCCCATAAACACACCATTTGGCAAAAATGCAATTCAGCAAGACAGTTATGATTCTCACATACTGCCTTTTTCCAGTCCAGGTGAAAGAAACACTGAAAGAAACAATTTGCCCCTTTTGAAATTCAAGAGAAAACCTCACTGTCTAAACTTCACTCTAGTAGCAGGGAACTCAAGCTTTTAGCTCCAACAGCTAGCAGCAACATTCTCAACAAACTGAAAGTAAAACTAAAAGCCTTTTGGATCTCATGATTCTTTTGTCTCACTTTTAAAAAACACAGCAAGGCAGAACTCAAAGTTGTTTATCAACTGCCTGTCTGAAGGAGACATTTCGGCATCACTGTGACAACACCCTTGTGCAAGAGAAACAGAACCGAATATAATACTGTCACATTTCTATCACTTGCCGTTTATGCTGTTTGATATGCAAATTGTCTGTTTGGTATCTTCACAAGATTGGCACCTCATTTTTAGGTATGCCTGGAGTGGCAAAGAAGTGGCATGCCCTCTTGCATTCTCCACTGAACCAGGATTGATCCCCTGGCTTGCTGGTAATGGTTGAGTGGAGGATATGCCTAGCCATAATGTTGTAGATTACATTGAAGTATAATTCTGCTACTATTGATGGACAACAGTACCTCATGGATACCCAGTCTTGAATTGCTAGATCTGTTCAAAGTCTGGCCCATTTAGAATGGTGATAATGCCACACAATACAATGGAGGGTATTTTAAATGTAAAGGTGCAACTTCATCTCCACAACAACTGTGAGGTGGTCACTCTTACCAATACTGTCATGGACTGAAGCATCTACAGCTGTGTAGTGGCAAGATTAAAAATGATAATATTCAAGATTATTAATGGTTAATTGAGAATGTGCAATTGAAGACAAGTGGTTTAATGCAAGGCAGTTGTTTCGGCTGTTGGGGAACCATGTGACACACCCACCTGGAAGATGGTTTTCTGCACAATGGAATATCTGGGAAAGTACTAAAAGCATCCAGAATAGTATTAATACCAGGGATTCTGCAATATTCATTGGATTTTACCTCATACTGAGATCACAACTGGTGCCAGGAAACCTGAGTTCTCCAGACCAGCTGTCATAAAGGGTGGAGTTCCCGAAGGGCACAAGGCAGTGAGACCCAGTAAACATGTTGAACTTGGCTAAAGTAGTTTAAGCTAATAGATCCACTCAGTGAAGCTACTTTTGGAGAACTGTGTACAGTCCTGGCTGCTCTGCTATAGGAAGGGTATCACTGAAGTTGAAAGAATGCAGAAAAGATTTACAAGGATATTACCAGAACTGGAGGGTTTGAGTTATAAGGAGAGGCTGCATACGCTAGGACTTTTTAAAATGCAGCATAGGAGATTGAGCAGTGACCTTTATAGACATTTATAAAATCATGAGGGGCTTAGATAAGCTGAACAGTAAAGGTCATTCCCCTAGATTAGGGGAGTTCAACATGAGAGGTCATAATTTTAAGGCAAGAGGAGAAAGATTTAAAAGGGACCAGACGGGCAACTTTTCACACAGAGAGGATGGTTCGTATGTGGACTGAACCGCCAGAGGAAGTGGTAGATGCAGGTACAGTTACATTTAAAAGAATTTGGAGAATACATGAACAAGAAACGTTTAGATGGATATGGGTCAAATGCAGACAAATAGGACTAGTTTAGTTTGGGAAACCTGATCAGCATGGACAAGTTGAACCAAAGGGTCTGTTTCTGTGCTATATGACTATGACTCTATATATCTAAAGCAGATTGTAGATTATATTGTATAGTTCAGTTAATAAATTCACTCTTCAGCTTGTATATGTTTCTAAATTATATATAGTGAATGCACTCAGTCTTTTTTCCAGGGTTAGGGAATCAAGGACTTGAGGGCATCAGTTTAAGGTTAGAGGGGAAAGAATAAAAGGGAACCTGAGGGACAACTATTTTACACAGAGGGTGATATGTACATGGAATGAGCTTCCCACAGAAGTGGTCGAGGTGGGTACATCAACAACATTTTAAAGGCTTTTGGACAAATACGTGAATAGGAAAGGTTTAGAAGGATATGGGCCAAGTGCAGGGAAATGGGATTGGAGTGGATGGAGATTTTGATCAGCATGAACTAGTTTGGGCCAAAGGTCCAGTCTCCATGCTGTAAGACTCTATAACTCTATTTAAGTAGATTACAGATTTTTATTATATATCTACTGATTTATACTTATTGTTATATTCATAAATATTATTTTTTTTTCAATGTTTATGAGCAGTTATATATTGCTCATAAACATGTTAACTTAGGTCACTTAACTCATACATCCCATGGAATCGACTATTATACCATAACAAGCTGGCAGATTTTTAAGCATAAGGTCAAGCATGTTTTCACCTCTTGTTGGTCCCCTCACCACCTGCTGAAGACTCGGTTTAGCAGCTATGTTCTTTAGGACCCACCAGCTCAATCAGTAGTGCAGCTGCCAAGCCACTCTTGATGGTGGGCGTTGAAATCCCAGTGTACATTTTATGCCCTTGCCACTCCAGTGTTCAACACGGAAGAGTACTGACTCATTAGTGGAGGGAGGACGGTACATGGTCACCAGCAGGAGGTTTTTAAACAGCATACGTTTAACCTGAAGCCATAAGACTTCTTGGGGTCCAAGTCAGTGTTGAGAACACCCAGGGCAACTCCCTCTCAACTGTTTACCATTGTGTCAGCATCTCTGCTATGTCTGTCCTGTCGAAGGGACAGGACATAACCAGGGATGGTGGTGGCTGGAACATTGTCTGGAAGATATGATTCCATGAGTGTGACTATATTAGGCTTTTGCTTGACGAGTCTGGGAAACAGCTGTCCCAAATTTGGCACAAACCCCCAGATGTTATTAGGGAGGACCTTGCAAGGTCGGCAGGGTTGTTTCTGCCGTTGTCTTTTCTGGTGCATAAGTCAATGTCAGGTGGTCCATCTGATTACATGTCAAGGAAATTTTTGATATAACTGAGTGGCTTGCTAGGCCATTTCAGAGGTTAATTGAATGTCGACCACAATGCTGTTGGGTCTGGACTCACATGAAGGCCAAACCAAGTGAGGATGGCTGATTTCCTTCCATGAAGAATTATAACGAAGAACCTGGGTTTTTCCAACAATCAACAATGGATTCATGGTCTTCAGCAGATTCTTAATTCCAGACTTTTTAAACTGAATTCAAATTCTGCAGGATTCAAACATGGATTCCCAGAACATCAGCCAGATTTCTGGATTAATAGCCTAGTAATAATAACACTAGGCCATTGCCTCTCCTAAAATAACAACTTAATAAGGTAAGAATTCAAATGGTTGGAACTAGTATCTTAGCATGAATAGAGCATTGGTGAACTAATAGAAGACAGAATTGGGATAAATGGTGCATTTTGAGATTTAATAATTCCATAAGGATCAGAGCTAAACCACAATTATATACAATTCATGTTAATGACGAGGATAACAGAAGTGAATGTATTATCGCCAAGTTTATGAATGACACAAAAAAATGGGAATGATAATGAAACAAAGAGTTAACAGACAAATTACAGATAGATTCAGTGAGTGGGCAATTGGAATATAATGTAGGAGAAAATGAGGTTATCCACTTTGTCTAGATGAATAGATTAGCTGAAAATAATTTAAATGGGGAAAGACTGCAGAAAGCAGCAATACAGATGATTTGGGGGTCTTTGTGAAACCAATCTGAAGCCCACCTAACCTACACGATTCCATTTTCATCCACATGTTTATCCAATGACCATCTAAACACCTTTAAGGTTGGCAAGTCTACTACTTGTTGGAGGTAGGGCATTCCACGCTCCTACTACTCTGAGTTTTAGTCCCCTTGGCTAAGTAAAGACAATGCTATTTGAGGCAGCCCAGAGAAAATTCACTAGATTGATGCCGGGTACAAGGGGATTTTCCTACGAAGAGAGGTTTAGTAAGATCACCTTGTACTCATTAGAGTTTAGAAGATTCCTTGGAGGCTTGACAGGGCAGATGCAGAAAAATGGTTTCCCTTGTAAAGGGTCTAGGAGCAGAGGTCATTATCATAGAATAAGGGGATGTCCATTTAAGACAAAGATGAGATGGAATTTATTCTCTCAGATGGTAATGAATCTGTGGGCTTCTTTATCACAGAAGGGTGTCAAGGCTGGGTCATTAACTGTATTCAAGGCTAAGATGGATAGACTTTTAATCAATAAGGGAATCAAAAGTTATGAGTTTTAGGAAAATGAAATTGAGGATTATGAACTCATTGAATGGGAGAGCAGATTCATGGGCTGAATAGCTTACTTCTGCTCATAGAAATGTGGTCCACTGTTAATGCTGGACTAAAGCTTTGAAGTTCCAAACTTCCCAGACTTGGGAGTGATGTTTGAAAATGTCCATAACAATTCCTTACACTAAATACATTTCTTTGCTTGATGTAAGGAGCTCTAGACCCAGGATTTGTGGGGAGAAAACAGAGTTAACATTTCGAGTTTTGGTGACTTTTCATTAGAACGCGAAGGACCTTGGTACTTGGTATAACCACTGACTACCTCATAGGACACTGCTGTGCATTCCTGTATTATTCAAAATAGCAGGCAGCTTTGCATATTGAGCAAGATCTGTGCAGAGATGCTCTACAAAAAGATGCCAGACTTGCTGAGCATTTTGTTTGTATTTCAGATCTTCAGCATCTGTAGTACCTTTTCATGGTGTGTGCAAGCTCCTACATTGCAACAAATAGGCAAGCATCACTGTTCCCTCACCCAATATCAGGCCTTATTCAATCTTTTCTATGCTTAGTCCTTCTAATGCATTCAACACACTCATACAAGCACATTTATTTTACATCAGAATGGTTTCATTTTCCTCTGGAAACAGAATATTCAAATCTACATTGCAACAAATCTCCCTTTACAGAGAGTTGTCTACTCATTATTAGACATGCACATGGTTTTATCTGGCTATGTGAAGAACTGAGAAGGACATTAGGTAGAAAGAAATGCCAAACTCATTTCATAAAAGAAGCTGATTACCTTTTACTTTTAACAAAGCAGTTGTCTGTTCTTCCCCAGAGTCACAGGTATATTCTCCAGCATCTTCAAGTTTTAAGTCATGAATAATCAGCTCAATATTAGAACCTTTTTGCTTTATTTTGTATTTATCATTAGCATCGAGTAACATGGATCCCTTTTTCCATTTTACAGGGGCATCAGGTTTTGTCAGCTCACATTGCAATGTGGCGACACTCCCTTCTTTATGTTCTTTATTCTGAAGCTTCTTCTTGAAAAGCACTGGAAGCACTAGAACAGAAAAGTGAAATGCCTTCTTGAGTGACTCTACATAACTTCTTCACTGCAACAATTTACCAAGTAACAAAATGCACAAGCTCACAAAAAAACAAGTGTGCCAGCAATTTCTCAGATGATAGCAGTCTCACCGGTAAGTCAGAGGATTGTGGGCTCAATGTGGCAGTGTTGTGCAGGATCTAGGGAGTGAGTACTGTCAAAAATGCCATGTTCCTGTTTAACTCAGGAACCTGGAAGGTGTAAATGATCTTCTGGAACTATTTCATAAAATTATTTCTTATGTTCTGCCCAACACTGATGTAAAAAGTAGATTATCTGGAGATTTTCATATTGCTGTTTACAGAATCTGGGTTTGCACAAACTGATTGCAGAATTCAGAGCCATAGAGTCATAGAGATGTACAGCATGGAAACAGACCCTTCGGTCCAACCTGTCCATGCCGACCATATATCCCAACCCAATCTAGTCCCACCTGCCAGCACCCGCCCACATCCTTCCAAAGCTTTCCTATTCATATACCCATCCAAATGCCTCTTAAATGTTGCAATTGTACCAGCCTCCACCACTTCCTACGGCAGCTCATTCCATACACGTACCACCCTCTGTGTGAAAGGGTTCCCCCGTAGGTCATAGAGTCATAGAGGTGTACAGCATGGAAACAGACCCTTTGGTCCAACCCGTCCATGCTGATCAGATATCTCAACCCAATCTAGTCCCACCTGCCAGCACCCGGCCCATATCCCTCCAAACCCTTCCTATTCATTTACCCATCCAAATGCCTCTTAAATGTTGCAATTGTACCAGCCTCTGGCAGCTCATTCCATACACGTACCACCCTCTGTGTGAAAAGGTTGCCCCTTATGTCTCTTTTATATCTTTCCCCTCTCACCCTAAACCTATGCCCTCTAGTTCTGGACTCCCCGACCCCAGGGAAAAGACTTTG
>NC_057714.1:109329237-109347577 GCF_004010195.1 Chiloscyllium plagiosum | reverse complement strand
TCCAGTTTGAAAAACAACCCTCCACCACCATCCTCTGTCTTCTACCTTTGAGCCAGTTCTGTATTCAAATGGCTAGTTCTCCCTTTATTCCATGAGATCTAACCTTGCTAATCAGTCTCCCATGGGGAACCTTGTCGAACGTCTTACTGAAGTCCATATAGATCACATCTACTGCTCTGCCCTCATCAATCCTCTTGGTTACTTCTTCAAAAAACTCAATCAAGTTTGGGAGACATGATTTCCCACGCACAAAACCATGTTGACTATCCCGAATCAGTCCTTGCCTTTCCAAATACATGTACATTCCTGTCCCTCAGGATTCCCTCCAACAACGTGCCCACCACCGAGGTCAGGCTCACCGGTCTATAGTTCCCTGGCTTGTCCTCAGCGCTCTTCTTAAACAGTGTCGGTCTCTTTTATATCTTTCCCCTCTCACCCTAAACCTATGCCCTCTAGTTCTAGACTCCCGCCCTCACGGAAAAGACTTTGCCTATTTACCCTACCCATTGCTATATTAAACAGTAACAACATTTCAAAAAGTATTACACTGGCTGTAGGGTACTTTAGGACTTCTGACAGATGTGAAAGGCTCTATATGCAAGTCTATTTTCCTTTTGTCATGGAGAAATATTCAAATCAATAAAAATGTATAAATATTCATTTAACAATGTAAGGCAGCACTGTGGCTCAGTGGGGATGTGGCATGGTGGTTCAGTCAGGGTGGCACAGTGGCTCAGTGCTGCCTCACAGGACCTGTCTGTGTGGAGTTTGCACATTCTCCATGTGTCTGCCTGGGTTTCCTCCGGGTGCTCCGGTTTTCACCCACAATCCAAAGATGTGCAGATCAGGTGAACTGGCCATGTTAAGTTGCCCATAGTGATAGGTGCATTGGTCAGGGGTAAGTTTGGGGAAGGGGATTGGGTCTGGATGGGATACTCTTCGGAGAGTCAGTGTGGACTTGTACGGACAAAGGGCCTGTTTCCATACTGTAGGGAATCTAATCTAATCATTAACATAGGATTTCCTTGTACATGCAAGATAAAATAAAGTCAATAGAAAGCATGTTGGCTCAGATCTCCTGAGCTTCAGATTGTTGGACACTGTATGTACCCTGACAGATGTGCATCAGAACACTTTGGACACCATGATACAATGACTAGCAAGGAAGTAATAGTAAGTTTAAATTTCCAAAGTGCAATTAACTGGCATCTAGAACTCTCTGAAAAGATCTGCAGTTCTCAGCTTCTGATTCATTTACCCAAATAATATCCAGGATAAATCAAGAGGGTTAAAACCTGAATTACATTTGTGTAATGAGATTATACACAGCCAATCACTCACCTCAATGAGGCATACATTTTCCTTCTTCATTCATGGGAATTGGACATCACCACCTGGAATAGCATTTATTGCCCATTCCTAATTGCCTTGAAAAGGTAGCAGTGAGCTACCTTCTTGATCAGCTGCAGTCCACTTGGTCTAAGTATGCTCACAGTACTCTAAGGGAGAGAGTTCCAAGGATTTCAACCCAATAACACTGAAGGAACGGCCAATGTATTTTCATGTCAGGATGGTGAGTGGCTTGGTGGAAGTTGCAAATAATGGAGTTCACATGTAGCTTCTATTCATGAAGATGATAATGGTTATGGATTTGGAAGGCGCTGTCTAAGGAGCAATGGTAAATTTCACCAGTACATTTTGTAGATGGTACACATTACTGGAAGTGAGCATCAATTGAGGGGGGAATGAATGTTTGTGAATGCAGTGCCCATCAGGTGGGCTTTGAAATAGATGGTATCAAGCTTCTTGAATATTGTTGGAGCAGCACTCATTCAAGCAGGTGGTGAGTATTCCATCACAGTCTTGACATGCCTTACAGATATTGAACTGGCTTTGGTTACTCAAGAAACAAATTGCTTGCTGTAGGATTCCTACCCTCTGACCTTCTCTTGCCACTACAGTGTTTCAATGGTAATTGACCAATATGTTGATAGTGGAGAATTCAGTGATAGTAATGTCACTGAGTGTCAAGAAATAATGCTTAATCTCTCTTGCTGGAGATGGTCTTTGTTACACCTCATTGAGGGAATTCAAGCCCCTCTATTCCCATAGTCATTATAAAAGTTAAGGATTTTATATACATACACAGACTTCCCCTGACGTTCTAACACAGGAAGACAGCAAGCACGAACCAGGTTTCTGTACTCCCCTCCCAAGTATCACTTGTTAAGGGGGAACAAATGGCCTGATGGTATTATCGCTGGACTTTAATCCAGAGATCCAGGTAATGATCTGGGGAGTAGTGTTCAAATCCTGCCATGGCAGATGGTGCAATTTGAATTCGATAAATATCTGGAATTGTGAGACTAATGATGATGATCATGAATCCATTATCAATTGCTGTGAAAAACCCATTTGGTTTACTAATGTCCGTTAGGGGAGAAAATTGCCATCTTTACCTTCTGCAAGGACCGTTTCCTCCAACAGTACTTGGTTCAAACCACCCCCGCCATCAAACCCTGAGGTACTTCCCCTGCAAGCAGAAAAAATGCAAAACCTGCTGGCACACCACCCCCTCACCTCCATCCAGGGCCCCAAACAGTCCTTCCAGGTGGCACAGAAGTTCACCTGTCTCTCTTCCAACCTAGTTTACTGCATCAGGTGCTCCCAATGTGGTCTTCTCTACATCGGGGAGACAGAATGTGAACTTAGGAAATGGCTCACCGAGCATCATAACCAGGTCCGCAGGGGACGACCAGACCTCCTAGTCACTGCCCATTTCGATTCTCCCAACCACTCCATTTCTGACATGACCATCCTTAGCATCCTCCATGGCCAAAACAAACCAGCTTCTATTGGAGGAAAAACACCTTATCTTCCACCTGGGCATCCTACAACCCGGAGGACTCAACATTCAGTTCTCCAATTTCAAATAACCTCCCTCCCCATCCCTTGACTCCCTTTCCAGTCCTTCCCTTCCACTCTTGCCTGCCACCAACTGGATTCATTCCTCCCACTGACCAACCAGGTTGTATCCTCTGTCTATCATCACCTATCCCCACTTCACCACCCTGCCCCCGCCTCCCCCTTTATCTGCAGCTTCCCCACACACCCACTCCCAGTCCTGAAGAAGGGTTACACCCGAACATTCACTTCTGCACCTCCTGATGCTGCCTGGCATGCTGTGTTCTTCCAGCCTCTTGCCTATCTACTTTGCCTTTCTTACCATGTCTGGCCTACGTGTGACTCCAGACCCATAGCAATGTGATTGACCCTTAACAATAAGGATGGGCAATAAATATTGGCCTAGCCAGCGATGCCCTCATCCTGTGAATGAATTAAAACAAAATTATAAATACATCTATTAAGATAAAAATAAAGTGGATCAGGAGAAAGCTATTCGGACCTTTGAGTCTGCAGCTTCATTCAACACGATCATGGTTGATCCAACAATCCTCACATCCACTTTCCTGCCCTTTCCATGTAACCCTTAGTTCTCTTGCTGATCAAGAGTCTATCTCAGCCTTAAAGATTCACAAGGTGTCTGCCCCACAGCCTTAAAGATTCACAAGGTCTCTGCCCCACAGCTCTCCATGGCAAGGAGTTCCAAAGACTCTCAACCTTCTGAGAGAAGAAGTTCTTTGTCATCTCTAATATTGGCACCCCTTAACTCTGAGACCATGCTCCTTGATCACAGACGCTCCCATGAAGAGAAACATCCTCTCAGCATTTATAATGTCAAGCCCCTTAAGAAACATTTTAGTTTCAATGAGTTCCAATAAATTCCAGTGAGTAGGATCCCAACTTATTTAGCCTTTACTCATAAGGCAACTCCTCCATACCAGAAATTATCCTTGGTGAACTTTGGTTGAACTGCCTCCAATGAAATGACATTTTTCTTTAAGTAAGAGGACAAAACTACATACACTACTCCAGATGTGGTCTCACCAGCACCTTGTACAGTTGCACTAAGATTTTCCTACTCTTGTACTTTAAAGCACTTGAAATAATAGCCAACATTCCTTTAGGCTTCCCGATTACCTGCTGCATCTCTATGCCAGCTTTCTGCCTTTCATTCATAAGTCCCCCCAAGTCTCTTTGCATTTTTTCTCCATTTAAACAATATTCTATTCTTTTCTTCTCCCTTCTAAAATGCATAACTTAACATTTTCCCAAATAGACTCCAATTGCCAACTTTTTGCCCATTTACTTAACCTATCAAAATTTCTCTGTCAAATGTTTGTATCCCTCTCACAACCCTCGTTCTCACCTATTTTTGTGTTGTCCACAATACATTTGCTTCCTTCCTGCAAGTCATTGATATACAGATGTAGTCCCAGCACTAATCCCTGCGAAACCCCACTGATCAGAGGTCACCAACCTGAAAAAAAGCCTTATCTCCACTCACAGTACTTCTCCAGAATGCAACGATATTTGAATGATTACAATCAATGCATCCACTATCTTTGCAGCTACCTTGTTTAAAATTTGAGGATGTGAGCCATCAAGGCCCGAGGATTTACCTACCTTCAGCCCCATTATTTTGTCTAATGATGAATAAAGTTTCTCTAGTGATGGTGGTGCATAATTCCTCTCCCATGTTATTTAGTATTAATGAAATTATTAATAGCATTCATTTTAAGTATCTTCCACAATAAAGATGTGCAAGATATCAGTTTAAGTCTTATACTTCCAATAACAAAAGATTCATTTTCTAGAGGGCCAAGGTTCACTATTGACCTCTCTCTCTTCCTTTTTATATACTTAAACAAACTTATATTGTCAGTTTTTATATTCTTCACCAGTTTTCCTTCCTAGTTTACTTTCTCTCTATTATCTTTTTAATCCTTCTTTGCTGGATTCTGAATTTATTCCAGTTTTTGGGGCTATCATTGATTTTTGCTTCCATATAGGCTTTTTCTTTCAACTTAACACATCCTTGGTTAGCCACTTTTGGTTTGCCCCTCTTTCAGAATCTTTCCTCCCTATCAGGATGTAGTTTTGCTGAGACATGCATTACCTGCCCAATTCACTTTCGCCAACTCTATCATCATTTCACTGTAATTCCCTTTATTAAAAACAGAGTTGTTTCCCACTCAAATTTTTCATGCACAAACTGAATATTAAATTCTATCATGTTATGATCACTACTATCTCAGAATTCTTTTACCTTGAGGTCATTTATTAAAACTGCCTCATTACCTGATCCAAGACAGCTTGCCCCTTATTAACTCCATGATACATTGCTCGAAGAAACTAACCCTAATGCCCTTCTATTTTGATTAACCCAAACAACATGAAGTTTTATGTCACTGATAATTATTGCCTTATTCTTATTATATGCTCCTGTTATGTTCAATTCTGGTCACCACATTACTGAAAGGATGCGGAAGCTTTGGAGAGGGTGCAGAGGAGGATTACGAAGATGCAGCCTGGATTAGAGGGTATGAACTATAGGGAGAGACTAGAAAAACTCAAGTTGTTTTCTCTCGAGCAGCAAAGGCTGAGGGGAGACTTGACAGAAGTTCATAAAATTATGAGATGCACCGATCAGATTGATGGTCAGAGTCTATTTCCCAGAGTTGAAATGTCTAATGCTGGGGGCATGCATTTAAGATGAAAGGGAAACCTTCAAACGAGATGTCAGGGGCATGTGTTTTTACAGAGAGTGGTAAGAGTATAGAACACATTGCCAGGGGTGGTCATGGAGGCAGATACATTAGGGTTGTTAAGGAACCTTTGGATAAGCAAGTGAATATGCAAGGAATACAGGGATATGGATCATGGGCAGGCAGAAGGGATTAGTTTGTGGCATCACGTTCAGCACAACATCATGGGCTGAAGAGCCCGTTCCTGTTCTATGTCTATTTTTGTTGATCTATAGCCTTTCTTATGCAGTGGCTGTTGTTGGGGTCTGTATGCTACTCATGGAGTCATAAAGTTATACGACACACAAACAGACCCTTCGGTCCAATGCATCCATGTCGACCAGATACCCTAAACTGATCTGGTCCCCTTTATCTTAAAATTCATGCATGAGACATTGATGTCTCTGGCTGGGCCAAAATTTATTGCCTGCCCCTCATTGCCCAAAGGACAATTAAGAGTCAACTGCTGTGGGTCTGGAGTCACATATAGGCCAGACCAGGTAAAGATGTCAGATTTCCTTCTCTAAAAGACATTAGTGAACTGGATGGGATTTTCCGACAATTGCCAATTATTGAATTCAAATTCCACCATCTGTGTGGCAGGATTTGAACCCAGGTACCCAGAACATTAGCAGAGTTTCCAAGTTAATAGACGAGCGATAATATCACGAGGCCACTGCCATATTGACATTTGCCAGCATATAGTCCAGGTCCCTCGAAACCTTTCTCATTCATGTACCCATACAGATACATTTAAATGTTCGAATGATAACCACCTCCATCATTTCCTCTGGCAGTTCATTCCATAACGCACCACCTTGTACATGAAAAAGATCCCCCTCAGATCACTTCTAAATCTTTCCTCTCTCACCTTAAACCTATGCCATCTAGTTTTAGACTTCCCTACCCTGAGAAAAAAGCTTTGGCTATTCACCCTACCCATGCCCCACATGATATTAAAAACCTCTATAAGGTCACTCCTCAGCCTCCGACGCTCCAGGGAAAATAGCCCCAGCCTAATCAGCCTGTTCCTAAACCTCAAATCCTCTAATCCCGGCAACATCCATCTAAATCTTTTCTCAATCCTTTCAAGTTGACTAAGATCTTTCCTATCGCACAGAGACCAGAACTGAATACAGCATTCTAAAAATGGCCTAACCAAAGTCCTATACAGCCACAACGACATTCCAATTCCTATACTCAATGCACTGACCAATGAAGGCGAGCGTGCCAAACACCTTCTTTACCAATCTGTCTACCTGCAACTCCACTTTCAAGAAACTATACACCAGCACTCCTTGGTCCCTTTATTTTCAAATACTCCCAGGGCACTACCATTAATTGGATAAGTCTTGCCCTGATTTACCTGAACAAAATGCAACACTCACATTTATCTAAATTAAACTCCATTTGCTATTCCTCGGCCCACTGGTCCATCTGATCAAGGTCTTGTTTACTCTTGAGATAACCTTCTTCTCTATCCACTAAATCATTAATGTTGATGTCATCTGCAAACTTACTAACCTCCTATATTCACATCCAAATCATGGATATAAATGACAAGAAACACCAATCCTTGTAGCACACCATTGGTCACAAGCCTCCAGCCCATAAAAACAACCATCCACCACCATCCTCTGTCTCCTAACTTCAAGCCAATTTTGTATCCAATTGGCTAGCTCCCCTTGGATTCCATGTGATCTAACCCTGCTAACCAATCTATCATGGAGAACTTGTGGTACATCTTGCTGAAGTCCATACAGACATCTACCGCTCTGCCTTCATCAATCTTCTTTGTCACTTCTTCAAAAAACTCAATAAAGTTAGTGAGACACAATTTCTCACACATAAAACCATGTTGAGTCTCCCAAATCAGTCCTTGCCTTTCCAAATGCGTGTAAATCAGATCCCTCAGAACCACCTCCAACAACTTACTCCGCACTGATGTAAAGCTCACCGGTCTATACTTCCCTAGCTTTGCCTTATCATCTTTCTTAAATAATGGCACCACATCAGCCAACCTCCAGTCTTCTGGCACCTCACCTGTGACTATTGATGATACAAATCTCTCAGCAAGGGGCCCAGCAGTCTCTTCCCTACCTCTCCATGAAGTTCTGGGATACACCTGATCAGGTCCTGGGATTTATCCACCTTTATGCATTTTAAGACATCAAGCACTTCCTCTTCTGTAATATGGACAGTTTTATATTTTTACTATTTATTTTCCCAAGTTATTCTAGCTTCCATATCCTTCTCCACAGTAAATGCTGATGCGAAATACCTGTTTAGTATCTCATCCATCTCCTGTGGGTCCACATATAGATGGCGTTATAGGTCTTTAAGTGGCCTTATTCTCTCCCTAGTTACTCTTTTGCCCTTAATGTATTTGTAGAGTCTCTGTGGATTCTCCTTAACCTTATTTGCCAAAGATATTTCATGTCCCCTTTTTGCCCTCCTGATTTCCTTCTTAAATATCCTCCTACTGCGCTAATACTCCTTAACGGATTCACTCAACTCTAGCTATCTTTAGATTAGATTAGATTACTTACAGTGTGGAAATAGGCCCTTCGGCCCAACAAGTCCACACCGCCCCGCCGAAGCGCAACCCACCCATACCCCTACATTTACCCCTTACCTAACACTACGGGCAATTTAGCATGGCCAATTCACCTGACCTGCACATCTTTGGACTGTGGTAGGAAACCGGATCACCTGGAGGAAACCCACGCAGACAAGGGGAGAACGTGCAAACTCCACACAGTCAGTCGCCTGAGGCGGGAATTGAACCCGGGTCTCTAGCGCTGTGAGGCAGCAGTGCTAACCACTGTGCCACCGTATCTATACCAGAAATTTGGGCAAAAGGCTTTTGCCTGAAACGTCGATTTTCCTGCTGGTCGGATGCTGCCTGACCTGCTGTGCTTTTCCAGCACCACTGTAATCTATACCAGAAATATGCCTCCTCCTTTTTCTTGACCAGAAACTCAATTTCTCTAGTGATCCTGCATTCCCTAGCATTGCCCTTCACACCAATGGGTACTTATTGTCTATGAACTGTCGTAATCTTATTTTTAACACAGTTCTATTTTAAGACACCCACCACCCATCACTTGATTATGAACAGCCTCCCCGAATCAACTTTTGAAAGTTCTTGCCTAATGCTGTCAAAATTGGCTTTATTCTAGTTTAGAACATTAACTTTTAAATCAAGTCTATCCTTTTCCATAACTATTTTAAAAGTTCTAGAATTATGATCAAAGGCCCCAACGTACTCCCCCACTGACACCTCAGTCACTTGCCCTGCCTTATTTCCCAAGAGAACATCAAGGTTTGCTCTTTCTCTCGTAGGTACATTCACATACTGAATAAGGAGATTTTCTTGTACATGCTTAACAAATTCTTCTCCATCCAAGTCTTAACACAATGGTAGTCCCAATTTATGCTTGTAAAGTTAAAATCCCCTATCATTACAAGTCCATTATTCTTACAGATATCTGAGGTCTTCTTATATATTTGCTTCTCAATTTCTCACTAACTATTGGAGGAACTATAGAACAGTCCCAATTAGTGATCATCATTTTCTTATTTCTCAGTTCCACCCATATAGCTTCACTGGACATTCTCCCAGTAATGTCCTCCCTAAGTATAGCCATAATGTTATCCTTAACCAAAAATGCCACACCCCCTCCTCTATTGCAACTCCCACCGTTTCTATCCTTCCTATAGCATCCATACCCTGGAACATTGAACTGCCAGTCCTGAGGTGAGCCATCCTCCCTGAGCCACCTTTCTGTCTTGATACAATATCCCAGTACCATGTTCCCAACCACATCACAAGTTCATCTGCCTCACCTATAAGGCTCAATGCATTGAAATAAATGCAGTTTCATGTATCAGTCTTAATAATCTTTTCCCTGCTCATGCCTTCCTTGACTGTTTAACTTGCTCCTCTTCTCTGCTGTACTAGTCTCAGACTGATCTCTATTCTCACTACCTCTTTGGGTCCCACCTCCCCCTTACAAGCTTAAAGCCTCCCAGGTAGCACTAGCACATCTCCCTGTCAGAAAATTGATTTCCTTCCAATTCAGGTGCAACCCGTCCTTCTTATACAGGTCACTTCTACCCTAGAAGAAATCCCAATGATCTAAAAATGTGAATCCCTGCCTTGTGCACCAGCTCCTCAATCATGCATTCATCTGCCGTGTCCTATTCCTACTCTCACTAGTACAAAGCGCTGAGAGTAATCCAGGCATTACGACCCTCAAGGTCCTACTTTTTAACCTGCTGCCAAATTTCTTATATTCTCTCTGCAGAACCTCGTCCCTTTCTCTTCCTATGTCATTGACATTCTCTACCAATGTGTACAACTACCTTCTATTGGTCACTCATCCTTTTGAGAATATTCTGTGCCCCTTATGAGACATCCTTGACCCTGGCACCAGGGAGACAACACATCATTCTGATGTTTTGCTGTAGGCTACAGAAATGTCTGTCTAGGCCCCTGACTACAGAATCCCCTGTCACAATTTGTGACTTGGAACTTGACACACTCCTTGTTACAGTAGAGCCAGTCTCCGTAGCAGAAACGTGGTTGTCAGTGCAATATTCCCCTGAGAGACCATCACCCCCAATATTGTCCAAAACAGCATACTAGTTTGAGATGGAGATAGCCTCAGGAGACTCCCGCACTACCTGCCTACCTTTCCTAACTTTCCTCACATCAACCCATTTACCTGACTGTACCTACAGTTTTTCTACATTCCTGAAACTGCCATCCATCACACTCCCGGCTTCTAAAAATCCCTCATTGCCTGTAACTGTGGTTTCAATCAATCCAGGCAATCCAATAGGATTTCCATCCAAACACACTTCCTGCAGACCTGTTTCCACAAACATTGGAATTCTCCCAAATCTTTCACATTCAACAGGAAGAGCACATCACTCTACTAAAAACCACCTTACACCTTAAACAATGTACAGATACAGAATCTACCCAAAAAGAATCACAAGACATTTCCTCAAAAACTCAGTCTTAGCACAGCCTTACTGCTCAGGGACAACTTAATATCTATCTTTTACATCAAAAATTTAATCAAAAGATAGATTTCAGTGAAACATTAAAAAAAAACCCTCACCTTACTCACTACTGTAGATTTACAAAATAAAAACTGATTAAGATTTTTAAGTTTCATAAATCTTAAAATCAAACACTTAGCTGATCAGGCTCTGAAATCACTGAACACTCCCAGCTGCTGTGTGTAGTTCCGAAAATGAGATCTCCCAAGTTTAGGTGTGAAGGTGCACTGTGCTGCCTGTTTTTCTTTGATTTTCAGAGGTATTTGTAATTTCATAGTCAATGAACTGTGAAAGTTCACTGCTTGATTCTTTTGATGTATTCTTGATGACGTCTAGAGCTGTTCTCTGACCTCTCCAAGCATCTCCAACTTCATCTCCTGCTCTCTCTTTTCTCCCATTTAAAGTATTTTTGATTTTTTTAAAGTTCCAAAAACAATGTAAAACTTACAAAAACAATAATTGCTGCTCCAGAACATCAGCTCTAGCACTGAAAAAACCTCAACAAAAGGAGTACTTACAGCCAGGATCCTCTCCCTTCCACCATTTTGTTTCTTCTCCCCTACTAATGCATTATTTCCCTTGCAGTTTTTTACCTCCACCCAAATGGACTCTACATCGTCTGAGTGTAGATGGTCTCTCACGACTGTCCTTATTTCACCTCTCATTCACAGTGCTACCCCACTACCTTTTCCATCCTTCCTGTCTCTCCAAAAGGAAAAGTGAGGACTGCAGATGCTGGAGATCACAGTTCAGAGTGTAATACTGCAAAAGCACAGCAGGTCAGGCAGCATCTGAGGAGCAGGAGAATCAACGTTTCGGGCATAAGGGCTTATGCCCAAAACGTCGAATCTCCTGCTCCTCAGATGGTGCCTGACCTGCTGTGCTTTTCCAGCACTACACTCTCAACCATGTCTCTCTAAAAGGTCAAATATCTCTGAATACTACATTCCCAGGTTTGATCTCCTTATATTCCTTTAATGGGTATGAGATCATATTCATTTATCTTGATTTGTGTGACAGTTCATATTCCTTATTCAGAAGGCTTCATGCATTAAGATACAAAGTCTTTTAAGTTTGTTCTATTATCACATTTTCTGATATTTTTATGTTTCCTTGATGCAATATGGCATTCACACATTCTGTCCCTTCCTTTGATTCTAACAATAATTAGCTCCATCACTAACCTGCAATGCTATCTTCTCCTCTCCTTTGATTCTCTAACTTTCCATGCAACTGAATCCACCCCACTATTTAGTTTAAAGCCTTATCTACAGCCCTAGTTAAACCAAGACTCTGGTTCCAGTATGATTCAGGTGAAGCCTGTTACACTGGACCTAGATCCCTCCTTCCCCAGTATTGGTGCCAAAGTCGCATGAGTTTGAACCCCCACACCAATCTTTGAGCCAAGTATTTACCTCTTTATTCTTGTTGACCCTGTACAAAATGGTTTGTGGCTCAGTTCATAATCTGGAGTTTATTACTTTTTTGGTTCTGCTTTTTAATTTAGCCTCCATCTGCTCATATTCCCTCAGCAGAACATCATTCCTCATTATCATTGGTACCTATATGGACGATTGCAAGTGGATCTTTCTCCTCCCATTTCAAGTTCCTCTGCAGTCCAGATGAGATGTCCTGAATACAGATTCCAGGCAGGCAACATGGCCTTCGGAACTCCTGATCCTGACCACAGAGAACAAAGTCAATTCGCCTGACTACACTCTATCCAATTACAACTAAATTTCTCTTTTCACTGCCCTCTTGAATAGTTATTTGTACCATGATGCTATGGGCTGTTGACTCCTACTCCGTATAGCCTCTGCTCTTATCCACACAGATACAAAGAATCTCAAGCCTTTTAAACAAGTTCAAGGGTCAATTGAGGCTCCTTCAGCACCTGGAACCTTCTACCTGTCTCAGTCATAGTCACAGCTGGAAATGTGTTGCTGGAAAAGCGCAGCAGGTCAGGCAGCATCCAGGGAACAGGAGAATCGACGTTTCAGGAAGAAGGGCTTATGCCCGAAACGTCGATTCTCCTGTTCCCTGGATGCTGCCTGACCTGCTGTGCTTTTCCAGCAACACATTTCCAGCTCTGATCTCCAGCATCTGCAGACCTCACTTTCTCCTCAGTCATAGTCACACCCAATTTAGTTTCTGATTTAGCAAGCAATTTAGAGTCAAGCAATTCACCCAATTTAGCAAGCAATTTAGAGTCACTGAACACTGATGAAAATTTAAAGTATTTCATCTAAGACTAACTCTCCCTCTTCCTGATATGTTGCAGTGTTCGCAGCTCAGATTCCAGCTCAACAACTCTCAGCGAAAGTTCCTCAAGCAATCAAAACTTGCGGTCACAATGAACCACAATGGGGTCCACCAGCTCTCACATCATGTAAGTACAACACATCGCCCGACCTTGCATCTCTATTTTCTCTACTTAATTCTTAATATATTTATTTTTTAATACCAAACCGATCTTTTCGTTTTTAGTCTGTAAAATACTTCTTCTATTTACCTTTAAGTGAAAGAAACTTTTCATAGATGGTAGAATTAGTAGCTACTACCAAGCAATGAACTTCCAGTTTTCCTGTGATGTCACTCTGTGCCCCTGACCCTGGACGTCAATTTATCTTGTTAAAAGATCTTGCGAACTACGAGCCAAAAAGGCAAAAAGCACTTCTTCCCCTCTGCACCACATTCCTACACTGCCCCAAAATCACAGAAATATATCCTCTCTGGTTGTGTCTCACTCCAGATATGATTTATCCTTCCTGATCATGCAAAGCTTACTAACTCTACCAGCTAAAGCTGTAATCCCCTTAATAAAAATCCCCTTACACAGACATACAGACAAAAAACATGGGTGTCAAAGGTCCACAGAGTTCGCAGAGCTGATCTTCTTGGCTTATCAGGACTTATTACTTCTGGATCTTCTTTCTTCGGGTACCTTCACTTGCTTGCAGAAGGTATAGTACATCTCATTCATACTTACAAATTCTCTGACTTATTAGTTAAACATCACAGCTTACAGCAAGCAATGAAAGAAATTAAACTAGCTTCTTTAAGGTTGAAGTGCTGTTTTTACTGCAAATAAAAGTAAAGCTCCTTTTTGGAACGTCTGATAATTAAATATTCATAAGTTGTTCAGATATGTGGGAGTCAAACACTCAAATTTTGGCAAGCAGAAGGCCATCAGTATCAACAACTAGTCACCACTCCAGACTAATATTGTCATTATTGGCTTTGTGTTGTGAAATCTCCCATTGTGCACATGCTGTTACAACACAGAGACTGACAGCTGAATCAAATCTGCCTTTCTACCTATGTATTTGCAACACAGTAAAATTAAAACCTTCAAACCTCCAAATTGATCACACTGGTTCATAACCAGACTTTTGAATAACCAATCTCAAAATATCTGCCAATAATCAATTCCAGGTACCAGCTGGTATCACAAACAAAAGACTTAGCAATTTATTAACAAGACAGTAACTTTAGCAGAGTAAAACTAAACAAAGTAATCTAACTGGTCTATACTTTAAACACCAAAAAATTTCATTTTCAGCCCCATTCACACAAGAGACAGAGAGACAAACAAACATACTTATGGGGTAAATAAAAGAAAATAACAAAACTGGCCAGATTGCTAAAGTTGTTTTCACAAAGCGTATCAAACACAAAGAATATGCTTTCTTGGTTGATTTTCTGAAGATGTCAATCAGGGTTACCGTTTCAGTTCAGTCACATGAAGGCAATAATACTTCTAACTTAGATTTATATTCTGTGAGCGTCCAAGAGCTGATCTTGGGATAACAAGCAGGGAGTCTGATCCTTTTTTTTTTGATGTAAAACACAGTCCAAATCCCAATTCCAACTCTGACCACACCCTAACAAACTAACAGTCTCCTCCACAAGGTCCCTTTTTTAAATTCATTTGTGGGATGTGAGCATTGCTGGCTGGTCAGCATTTATTGCCTGTCTGTAGTTGCCCATGATAAGTGAGCTGCCTTCTTGAATTGCTGCAGTCTAGCTGATGTGGGTTGACCCACAATGCCATTTGGGAGGGAATTCCAGGATTTGACCCAGTGACAGTAAAGGAACAGCGATATATTTCCAAGTCAGGATGGTGAATGGCTTGGAGGAGAACTTGAAGGGGTGGCGCTCCCTTGTATCTCCTGCCCTTGTCCTTCTAGATGGAAGTGGTCATGGTTTTGTAAGATTCTGTATGCAGATTTATGGTGAATTTCTGAATGTATCTTGTAAACAGCACACACTGTTGCTACCGAGTGTTGGTGGTGGAGAAAGTGGATTCTTGCGGATGTGGTGCCAATCAAACAGGCTGCTTTTTCCAAGATGGTGTCAAACCTCTTGAGTGTTGCTGCAGCTACACCTATCCAGGCAAGTGGGGAGTATTCTATCATAGTACTTATTTGTGCTTTGTAGATGATGGACAGGCTTTGGGAGTCAGGAGGTGAGTTATTCAGTGCAGGCTTAGTCTCTGACCTGCTCGTCTAGCTACTGTGTTTATGTGGTGGATACAGTTAAGTTTCTGGTCAATGGTAACCCCCAAGGATATTGATAGTAGGGGATTCAGTGATGGTAACACCACTAAATGTCAAGGGACAGTGGTTAGAATGTTTCTTTTAGTGATGGTCACTGCCTAGCAATTACCTGGGGATAATGTTGTCATGCCCAAGCCTAGATACTGTCCAAATCTTCTTGCATTTGAACATGGACCGCATCAGTATCTGAGGAGTTGCAAATGGTGCTGAGCATTGTGCATCAACCATAGCTCCAATGAGGTCAGGAGCTGAGTGGCCCTGGTGGAATACAAACTGGGTGTCATGGGGCAGGTTATTACTGAGCACATGCTGCCTGATAACACTGTTGATGACACCTTCCATCACTTTACTCATGATTGAGAGTGAACTGATACGGCAATAATTTTCTGGGTTTGATTTGTCCTGCTTTTTATCTATAGGACATATTTGGGCAATTTTACATATTCACAGGTAGATGCCAGTGTTGTACCTGTACTGGAAGAGCTTGGTCGGGAACAGCATGTTCTGGAAAACAAGTCCTCAGTCCTATTGCTGGAATGTTGTCAGGGCACATGATCTTCAAAGTATCCAGTGTCTCCAACCTTTTCTTACTATCACATGGAGTGATGAGAATTGGCTGAAGACTGGTTTGTGTAATGCTGGTGACCAATGGAACAGACCGCAATGGATCATCCACTCAGCACTTCTGGTTGAAGATTGCTGCAGACATTTCATCTTTATCCTTAGCACTGCTGTTTTCGGATCTTCCATCATTAAGGATATATGTGGAGCTTCCTCCTCCAGTATGTTGTTTCATTGTCCACATACATTGCCAACTTGAATGTATGTGGAACGACTGAAGCTTAGATCTGATCCACTGGCTGTAGGATCGTTTAAATCTGTCTATCACTGGCTGCTTATGCTGTTTGTCATGCAAGTAGTCCTTTTTTGTAGCTTCACCAGCTCACCAGCTAATTTTAGGTATGTCTGATGCTGCTCCAGGATGCCCTCCTGCACTCTCTGTTGAACCAGAGTAAATCCCCTGGCTTGATAGTAATAGTTGAATGGAAGATATGCCATGGCATGAGGATTCAGATTGCACTGGAGTACAATTCTGCTGTTGTTGATGACCCACTGTGCCATATGGATGCCCATCCTTGAGTTGTTGGATATGTTCGAAGGCTGTCCTATTTAGCACAGTGATAATGTCACACAACAACATGAAGGTTATTCTCATTGTGAACGCAGGTCTGTGTCTCCATATGGGGAGGCAATGGCCCACTTATATTGTCGCTTGGCTGCTAATCCAGAAATTCAGCTAATATTATGGGGACCTGGATTTGAATCCTGCCAGGGTAGATGGTGAAATGCGAATTCAATTCAAAAATAATCTGGAATTAAGAATCTAATGATGACAATGAAACCATTGTCAATTGTCAGAAAAATCCATCTGATTCACTAATGTCCTTCAGAGAAGGAAACCTGCCATCCTCACTTGTTTTGGCCTGTATGTGACTCCAAAACCATAGCAATGTGCTTGATTCTCAATTGCTGTCTGAAATGGCTTCGCAAGCTACTTGATTGTATCAATCATTTCGAAGTATCAAGGAAGAAATTAAACCACACGGACGACCTGGCATCAACTAAGCCACCGGAAAAAACAATGGCAGAAACAGCCCTTTCAACCCTGCAAAGTCCTCCTCACAAACATCTGGGATTTGTGCCAAAATTGGGACAGCTGTCTCACAGTCTAGTCAAGCAACAGTCTGAACTAGTCATACTCATGGAATCATACCTTACAGACAAAGTTCCAAACACATCACTACCATCATCCCAGTTACCACTCAACATCTATGACCTGCTTGAGCATAAGGACTTTTCCAGACTTGCTTGAATCAATTCCCAGGTAATAACTTTGTTACTAATCATCTTCTGCTGTTTATACATAATGTTCTTCCCTGATGATGAAATGGCTACAGGACCTTGATCAGGAACCAATCTGCAATTAATTTCCAGGCCTGGCCTCACAAATAAGAAAAAGCATGTTTGATCTATTTTTGTTTTAACACTAGCTGTTCCCACAGTCCAGATGTCAGCTATAGCGCACAGTTCCTAGTTCAGAGCTCTAAACAAAATTAAGAAAATGAAAATAATATGATTTTGAGTGCGAGCAGCAGCGGAGGTAAGACGAACCCAGAAGACTGCAGCTAAGGTAAGGCAGTTTTTTAAAATTACTTACCGGTAGCGGGCAGCGGTGTTTTCTCTTTCACTGAAGGAGCGGGAGCAGCAGAGGAAGTGACGAGGACCAGAGGGGCAGCCGGGAAGGAAAGCAGTGACCATATGTATCAGCAAGGCGCTCCTCCTGCAGAATGTGGCAGGTGGGAGACATGGCACACGTCTTCGCTGGCTACATCTGCGGGAAGTGCACCCAATTCTAGCTCCTTGAAAACCGTGTTAGGGAATTGGAGCTGGAGCTGGATGAACTACGGATCATTCGGGAGGCTGAGAGGGTAATTGAGAGGAGTTACCGGGAGTTGGTCACTCCTAAGGCTCAGGACAAGGATAGATGGGTTACAGTTAGGGGGAGGAAAGGGGACAGACAGACAGTGCAGAGATCCCCTGTGGACATTCCCCTCAGCAATAAGTATACCGTTTTGGATACTGCTGGGGGGATGACCTACCAGACGAAAGCCATAGAAGTCAGTTCTCTGGCACTGAGCCTGACACTGTGGCAAAGAAGGGAAGGGGGCAGAATAGAAAGTACTCGTGGTAGGGGACTCGATAGTTAGGGGAATCGACAGAAGATTTTGTGGTCAGGATCGGGATTCCCAGAAGGTATGTTGCCTCCCTGGTGTCAGGGTCCGGGACGTCTCCGATCGGGTGTATAAGGTTCTAAAAGGCGAGGGCGAACAGCCAGAAATCTTGTTACATATTGGCACTAATGATATAGCCAGAAAAAGAATCGAGGAGAGAAAAAGTGATTTCAGGGAGTTAGGATGGAAGCTGCAAAGCAGGACGAACAGAGTAGTGTTCTCTAGTTTACTACCAGTGCCACGAGATAGCGAGACGAGGAACAGGGAG
>NC_057714.1:109327295-109328741 GCF_004010195.1 Chiloscyllium plagiosum | reverse complement strand
TGCTCGTTGTTGTGGTTCTATTTGCCGAGCTGGGAATTTGTGTTGCAGACGTTTCGTCCCCTGTCTAGGTGACATCCTCAGTGCTTGGGAGCCTCCTGTGAAGCACTTCTGTGATGTTTCCTCCGGCATTTATAGTGGAACTGACAACCGGAAGCGGCAGAGACAAACCACTATAAATGCCGGAGGAAACATCACAGAAGCGCTTCACAGGAGGCTCCCAAGCACTGAGGATGTCACCTAGACAGGAGACGAAACGTCTGCAACACAAATTCCCAGCTCGGCGAACTTTCCCAATATTGATTGGAACCTCCTTCGAGCAGAAGATTTGAATGGAGTTGTTTTTGTAAGGTGTGTACAGGAGGGTTTCCTAACTCAGTACGTTGACAGGCCGACGAGGGGAGAGGACATTCTAGACTTGGTGCTCGGAAACGATAAGGGGCAGGTATGTGGTGGGAGCTCTTGTGGTGGGAGAGCATTTTGATGACAGTGACCACAACTGCCTCACATTCTACATAGCTATGGAGAAGGAGAGGATTAGGCAAAATGGGAGGATATTTAATTGGGGATGAGGAAACTATGATGCAATTAGACATGAGTTAGGAAGCATGGACTGAGAGCAATTGTTCCATGGTAAAGGCACTATAGACATGTGGAGACTGTTTAAGAAACAGTTGTTGCAAGTGATGAATAAATATGTCCCTCTGAGACAGGCAAGAAGGGGTAAGATAAAGGAACCTTGGATGACGAGAGCGGTGTAGCTTCTCGTCAAAACGAAGAGGGTATCTTACATTAGGTGGAGGAAGCTAGGGTCAAGCTCAGTTCCACAGGGTTACAGGCAGGTGAGGAAGGAGCTCAAAAATGGTCTGAGGAGAGCCAGGAGGGGGCACGAGAAAGGCTTGGCAGAACGGACTAGGGAGAACGCAAAGGCATTTTACACTTATGTATGGAATAAGAGAATGGTCAAAGAAAGAGTAGGGCCGATCAGGGATAGCATAGGGAACTTGTGTGTGGAGTCTGAGGAGGTAGGGGAAGCCCTGAATGAGTTTTTTGTTTCTGTCTTTACGAAAGAAACGAACTTTGTAATGAATGAAACCTTTGAAGAGCAGGTGTGCATGCTGGAATGGATAGAGATAGAGGAAGCTGATGTGCTGAAAATTTTGTCAAACATTAAGATTAACAAGTCGCCAGGCCCGAACCAGATTTGTCTTCGGCTGCTTTGGGAAACGAGAAATGCAATTGCTTCGCCACCAGCGAAGATCTTTGCATCCTCGCTCTCCACTGTAGTCGTACCTGAGAACTGGAGAGAGGCAAATGTAATTCCTCTCTTCGAGAGAGGAAGTAGGGAAATCCCCGACAATTACAGACCAGTCAGTCTCACGTTTGTCGTCTACAAGGTGTTAGAAAGGATTTTGAGGGATAGGATTTATGACCATCTGGAAGAGCATG
>NC_057714.1:109323130-109326869 GCF_004010195.1 Chiloscyllium plagiosum | reverse complement strand
GAACAGAGGGATCTTGGTGTGCAGGTACATAGATCCCTTAAAATGGCCACCCAAGTGGACAGGGTTGTTAAGAAAGCATATGGTTTTGGCTTTCATTAACATCAGGATTGAGTTTAATAGTCGTGAGATCTTGTTGCAGCTCGAAAAAACTTTGGATGGACCGCACTTGGAATACTGCGTCCAGTTCTGGTCGCCCTATTATAGGAAAGATGTGGGTGCTTTGGAGAGGGTTCAAAGGAGGTTTACCAGGATGCTGCCTGGACCAGAGGGCTTATCTTAGGAAGAGAAGTTGACTGAGCTCAGACTTTTTTCATTGGAGAAAAGGAGGAGGAGAGGGGACATAACTGAGGTATGCAAGATAATGAGAAGCATAGATGGAGTCGATAGCCAGAGACTATTTCCCAGGGCAGAAATGACTAACACGAGGGGTCATAGTTTTAAGCTGGTTGGAGGAAAGTATAGAGGGGATGTCAGAGGCGGGTTCTTTACACAGAGAGTTGTGAGAGCATGGAATGCGTTGCCAGCAGCAGTTGTGGAAGCAAGGTCATTGGGGACATTTAAGAGACTGCTGGACATGCATATGGTCACAAAAAGTTGAGGTTGCATACATATGGATCAATGGTCAGCACAACATCGTGGGCTGAAGGGCCTGTTCTGTGCTGTACTGTTCCATGTTCTATGTTCTATGAAATCTGTGAAGGCTGTACCAGCATCCTAGCTCCTGCTCATCTATAGTATCCTCCCCGACTAGTTGAACAAACAGCAATGTAAACACTGCTTACAGTATCAGTTTTAGAAAGCATGGTGATACGTTGTGTACTCCTTTGTTTTTCAAACAGTTGTTTCTCATTTCAGTCCACAATCAAAACTACAGAAAAACAAAAAGATATGGTCTTCATAGAGGTCTGAGAAGATTTGTAACTCAGGTTGAGGTTCTGGATGTACGTTTGCCCACTGAGCAGGAAGGTTCATTTTCAGATGTTTCGTCACTATACTAGGTAACATCATCAATGAGCCTCCGGTGAAGTCTGGTGTTATGTCTGCTTCTGTTTATGTGTTTAGGTTTCCTTGGTTTGGTGATGCCATTTCCTGTGTTGATGTCATTTCCTGTTCTTTTTCTCAGAGGGTAGTAGATGGAGTCCAAATCGATGTGTTTGTTGATAGAGTTCCAGAAGGAATGCCATGCTTCTAGAAATTCTCGTGCGTATCTCTGTTTGGTTTGTCCTAGGATGGATGTGTTGTCCCAGTCAAAGTGGTGTCCTTCCTCATCTGTATGGAAGGATACTAGTGATAGTCGGTCATGTCTTTTTGTGGCTAGTTAATGTTCATGTATCCTGTTGCCTAGTTTTCTGCCTGTTTGTCCAATGTAGTGTTTTTTTACACTTCTTGCAAGGTATTTTGTAAATGATGTTCGTATTGCTTGTTGTCTGTATAGGGTCTTTTAAGTTCATTAACTGCTGTTTAAGTGTGCTGGTGGATTTGTGGGCTACCATGATGCCAAGAAGTCTGAGTAATCTGGCAGTCATTTCCGAGATGTCTTTGATGTAGAGGAGAGTGGTTAGGGTTTCAGGGCAAGATTTGTCTGCTTGTCTGGATCTGTTGCTGAGAAGTCAGCGGATTATGTTCAGTGGGTACCCATTATTTTTGAATATGCTGTCTAGGTGATTTTCCTCTGCTCTTCATTGTTCCTCTTTGCTGCAGTGTGTGGTGGCTCGTTGAAATAATGTTATAATGCAGCTTTGTTAGTGGGTGTTGGGATGATTGCTTCTGTAGTTCAGTATTTGGTCTGTATGTGTTGTTTTGTGGTAGGCATTGGCTTGGAGTTCTCCATTGACTGTTTGGTCTACTGTGACATCTAGGAATGGCAGTTTGTTGATGTTCAAGACCATCAATAATATCCTTACTGGCATAAAATTCACAAAAGAGGAAGAAAACAACAAATTACTATTCCTAGATGCCCATAAATCCACTAATACACTAAAACAGCAGCTAATGAACTTATACAGACAACAAGCAAAACTAGTGTCATTTACAAAATACCGTGCAAGGACTGTCACAAACACTACATTGGACAAACAGGCAGAAAACTAGCCACTAGGATACATGAACATTAACTAGTCACAAAAAGACATGACCACTATCACTATCACATCCTAACATACAGATGAAGAAGGACACCACTTCGACTGGGACAACACATCCATCCTAGCACAAGTCAAACAGAGACACGCACAAGAATTCCTAGAAGCATGGCATTAAAACCGGAACTCTATCAACAAAAACATTGACTTGGACTCCATCTACCACCATCTGAGAAAAAGAACAGGAAATTACATCACCAACCCAAGGAAACCTAAACACATAAATAGAAAGTAGGACATAACACCAGCACTTCACTGTTGGCTCACTGATGATGTTACCTAGTAATGATGATGAAATGTCTGAAAACGAACCTTGCAGCTCAGTGAGCAAACTTACGTCAAGATATTGTCTTTACATCATTTCCTGGCACTTCTCTGCAGTAAATGTTACTTGTCATTGTCAGCCCAAGCCTAGATATTGTACAGGTCTTGGTACTGGGAGAAAGTGAGGAGTGCAGATGCTGGAGTACCAGAGTTGAAAAATGTGGTGCTGGAAAAACACAGCAGGCCAGGCAGCATCCGAGGAGCAGGAGAATCGACGTTTTGGGCATGGAAGAAGGGCTTATACCCGAAACGTCGATTCTCCTGCTCCTCGGATGCTGCCTGGCCTGTTGTGTTTTTCCAGCACCACATTTTTCAGATCTTGGTATTGACTGTTTCAGTATCTAAGGAGTCACAATTGGTGCAAAACACTGTGCAATCATCAGAGAACTTTTCAACTTATCTTTGAAGGGTGCTTATTTATGAAGCAGATGAAGGTGGTTGGGCCTAGAACTTTAGGTGTGTTGTGATATCTCTGAACAGGTTGGTTAGAAAATATATATTTATTCCTGATGAAGGGCTTTTGCCCAAAATGTCGATTTCGAAGCTCCTTGGATGCTGCCTGAACTGCTGTGCTCTTCCAGCACCACTAATCTAGAAAATATATAGCCTGAGGAACTTATCTTTGAGATCTTCTGGAGCTGAGATGATTGACCTCCAACAACTACAACCATCTTCCTTTGCATTAGGTTTGATTCCAATCAGCAAAGAGTTATCCCCCAATTTCCATGCCTCCAGTTTAGCTACAACTTCTTGAAGCCACAGTCGGTCAAATGCAGCATGACGTCAAGGACAGTCGCTACCAGTTCACATCTGTAATTCAGGTCTCATCCACGTTTAAATCAAGGCTGTATTGAAGTCAGGAGCTGAATGATCCTGACGGCACCCAAACTGGGCATCATTGAGCAGGTTGATGACCGACTTGACACTGACATTTTTTACAAACTCACCGACTCCCACAGCTACCTGGATTACACCTCTTCCCAACCTACCTCCTGCAAAAATGCCATCCCGTATTTCCAAGTCCTCCGCTCCGCCGTATCTGCTCCCAGGAGGAGCAGTTCCACCACAAAACACACCAAATGGCCTCCTTCTTTAGAGATCGCAATTTCCCTTCTCATGTGGTTGAAGATGCCCTCCAACATATCTCATCCAAATCCCACACCTCCGCCCTCAAACCCCCCCCCTCCAACCATAACAAGGACAGAATCCCCCTGGTCCTCACTTTCCACCCTACTAACCTTCGCATTAACCATATCATCCGCCGACAATTCTGC
>NC_057714.1:109309320-109322698 GCF_004010195.1 Chiloscyllium plagiosum | reverse complement strand
CTACTGTACTCTTTGCTACCTTCTCTCCCCCCCCCCCATTTATCTCTGCACCATGGAGGCTTCCTGATGAAGGGCTTTTGCCCAAGACGTCGATTTTCCTGTTCCTCGGATGCTGCCTAACCTGCTGTGCTTTTCCAGCACCACTCTGATCTAAAATCAGTGAGCAGGTTATTACTTAGCAAGTGCTACTGATGATATCTTCCATTACTTTACTGATGAGCAAGAGGAGGCTGATGGGTGGTTGGTCAGGTTGGATTTGGCCTATTTATTATGTACGAAACATTCCTCAGCAAAGTTCCACACCATCGAGTAAATGACAGTGTTGTAGCTATACTGGAACAGACTGGCCGGGGCAGGCAGTGTTCTATAGCAAAGTCTTCCATGCTATTGCTGGAATATTGTCAGGGCTCTTCACCTTTCAGGTGTCCAATGTTTCAGCTAATGCTTGATATCATGTGGAGTAAATCAAGTTGGCTGAAGTCTGGCAGCTGTGATATTGGTGATCTCTGGAGGTAACTGAGATGGATCAACCACTCTGTAATTCTGGCTGGAAATTGGTGAAAGTGCTTCAGTCTTGTCTTATGCACTAACATATTGGGCTCCCCCATTATTAAGGATGAGAATGTTTGTGAAGCCTCCTCCTCCGACATTCATAACTGGATGGGCAGAACTGAAGACCTTAGATCTGATCTATTGGTTGCAGAATCTCTTAGCTCTACCTCATGTTGCTTTTGCTGTTTAGTGCATAAGCAGTTATGTGTTGTAGGTTAGCTAGGTTTGCACTTACATTCCTGATGAAGGGCTTTTGCCCGAAACGTCAATTTCGCTGCTCCTTGGATGCTGCCTGAACTGCTGTGCTCTTCCAGCACCACTAATCCAGAATCTGGTTTCCAGCATCTGCAGTCATTGTTTTTACCACCTTGGTGATATTCCTAGAATGCTCTTTTGCATTCTTCACAGAACAAGGATTGAAACAGCTTGATTGTAATGGTGTATGGGTATATAATTGGCCCTGAGCCTGCATATTATGTTTTATTTTAATTCTGCAGCTGCCACCCACAGCATCTCACAGTTTCTAGTTTTGGAGTTGCCCCAGATTTTTTCAATCACCTAACATGGTGGTACTGCCACACAACATGATCGATGATACTCTCAATGAGAAGACGGGCCTTTGTCTCCACAAAGACAGTGTGGTGACCATTTCTACCAATACTGTATTAAACAGGTGCCTGTGACAGGTATAGTACTGAAGATGAGGTTAAGTACTCTCTTCCCTCTTATTAGTTCTCTCATCACCTGCTGCAAATGCAGATATGCACTAGGTCAATTCTGCCAGTACTAGGGCTGCTGTACCAATCTTGGTGATGAAATACTGAAATCCCCTGCTTGTTGAAAATCGGAGTCCCCTTTGAAAAAGAATTATTTTCATATTCCATACTTTTTCTGATGTAACATGAGATTTCATTTAACTATATTAGTGATAACTAGCCTTGTACAAACATAAACAAAGTATTTATCGGGCCCCGCATTATCCTATTATGTTTGGGAGAATAAGAAATGTTTGCTTTCTGGAATGAAATTTTACCTTCAAATGGAGGTGGGAAAGAGGACACTGGTTATCTTGGCATCATGAGTAACTTCCTGTGAACATTGGCCGAGTGGGTTTAGACACGTGATGGACACAGCACAGATTGCCAGCCCCAAGATAAATATCAACAGGGACTGGTGGGAGACAGAGGATGACAGGTTCAAGGGACTGAGCCACCATCTTCTTGGGAGGAGTTCCCCTACATCAGACCAAAGAGGAACAAAGACTGGTAGTACCAAAGACTACCACTAACATCGTCACAACATCAACAATGAACACCCTAGCACTGTAACAACTAAGCCCCTGCTCCTCCATTCTACAGGATAGTTTTCGGATCACTAAAAATAAAGCATTCTTATCTGTATACTTCCTTGTTGGCAGCCTACCTAGTATTTATCACTGTCTCAGCTTATCATCAGCTCTCCTGGTTTACCTCTTCTTTTTTTTCTCTCTCTGAACTCTGTCCCCCACGCTATCATCAGCATAAATATCACCCTTTCCCAGTTATCGTCAGTTCTTTTGGAAGGTCTTCAAACACAAAATATACACCAGACAAGAAGGTAAGCATGCAGGTACAGCAGGTAGTGAAGAAGGCTAATAATATGCTGGCCTTCATAACAAGAGGGATTGAGTATAGAAGCAAAGGGGTTCTTCTGCAGCTGTACAGGACCCTGGTGAGACCACACCTGGAGTACTGTGTGCAGTTCTGGTCTCCAAATTTGAGGAAAGACATTCTGGCTATTGAGGGAGTGCAGCTTAGGTTCACGAGGTCAATTCCTGGAATGGCGGGACTACCTTACGCTGAAAGACTGGAGCGACTGGGCTTGTATACCCTCGAGTTTAGAAGACTGAGAGGGGATCTGATTGAGACATATAAGATTATTAAAGGATTGGACACTCTGGAGGCAGGAAACATGTTTCCGCTGTTGGGTGAGTGCCGAACCAGAGGACACAGCTTAAAAATACGGGTATACCATTTAGGAGAGAGATGAGGAGAAACATTTCCACCCAGAGAGTGGTGGCTGTGTGGAATGCTCCGTCCCAGAGGGCAGTGGAGGCCCAGTCTCTGGATTTATTTAAGAAAGAGTTGGATAGAGCTCTCAAGGATAGTGGAATCAAGGGTTATGGAGATTAGGCAGGAACAGGATACTGATTAAGGATGATCAGCCATGATCATATTGAATGGTGGTGCAGGCTTGAAGGGCAGAGTGGCCTACTCCTACACCTATTGCCTATTGTCTATTGTTTATCTTTACAGATGCTGCCAGACCTGCTAAGTTTCTCTCGCACTTCCTGGTTTTGATTCAGATTTCCAGCAAATGCTGTTTTTTGTATTTATTAACTTACTGTTCGTGTCGTACATTAGTAAATCTAACCTACTATAGGGTCTACAGACAAGAAGTTCATAGATTTCATAAAATTGGTGGAGTGGTAAATAATAAGGCAGATAGCCGTAAACTTCAGGAGGACACCAATGGACTGGTCAGCTGGGCAGAACAGTGGCAAATGGAATTCACCCAGAAAGTCTGAGATAAATTACCTGGGGAAAGCTGAAAAGGATGAATGGTCGAATCCACAAAGTACTGAAATTCAGAGGGACCTCAGTGTGCATATCCACAAATCGCTGAAAATAGCAGGGCAGGCAGAAAAGGTAGTTAAGAAGGCACATTTATCCTTATTAGCTAAGGTGCAGGATATGAGAAGGAAGGTTATGCTGGAAGTGCATAAAATGTGGGTGACACCACAACTGGAGCGCTGGGTGCAACTCTGATACGTTATAGGAAGGAAGTGATTGCACTAGAGGGTGCAGACGAAATTTACCAAGATGATATGTGGACTGGAAGATGTGAGCTCTGAGTAAAGTCAGAAAAGGCTGGGGTTGTTTTCCTTGGAGCAGCAAAGATCGAGAGGGGACCTGTTATAGGCATTTAAGATTATGAGGGGCATGGATAAGATGAATAGGAGGGAACTTTTCCCATTAGTAAATAGGTCTATAACAAGGGGATATAAATGTAAGGTAAGAGATAAAAGACAGAACTGAGGAGAATTGTTTTTACCCATAGGGTGGTTGGAGTACGGAACTCATTGTCTGTAAAAGATTCTTGTAACATTTAAGCAGTAATTAGATATTCACTTGCATTGCCTCGAGAGCTATGGACCAAGAGCTGAAAAATAGGATTTGTATCATCAGGTTTTCATTGACTGGTTTGTACATGATGTGCTAATGGCATCTTTCTGTTCTATAAATGTCTGTGAGTTCCAGACAGGTCTTGTTGCTTGATAAATACTGTGTTTCTGTGGCTGTGGGAAAGCATTTTAAAGGGAATTGCACCAAAAATACATTTTAAAGGGAATATTGATTGTAAGAAGGCATAAAGGCAGAAGAAAGAGGTAAGGCCATGGAGGATTTTGAACACAAGAGTAAAAACTGGAAAATAAAGATGCGGCTAAACCAGGAGCTACTGTAAGTCAGTAGGCATGTCTACACAAAAGGGAATAATTCAGCAGGTGAGTTAGTGGTCACTGGCAGCAGACAGTTGTTTTGTTGTAAATCTGGTAAGGGCCCTTCTACTCCTCCTGCCTCCAAAGTAAGAAAAACAAGTCAAACTTTTCAGTCTCCAGAGCTTCCATTTAAGGATTGTTAGTTTGACTGCTTTGACCCTGAAGAAACCAACCACGGTATGTAAGGTGCATGCTGTGGTCAAGTAAAGATAAATTTTGCAAAGGAGCCTGAAACTGGCATTAGATCTAATGAATAGGACTAATGCCAGTTTCACGTAAATGTGCAGTTCCAGTGTGGAGTTGCACATGTATATTCAAGACATAGCCTGGCATCTGTTTGGCGTTAAAAATGACTCATTTCAGGCAAATCTACACTTGTAGACAACGATTTAACACAAGAACAGTAAAAATGAATTCGGTTTCAACAGGCAACAAAAATAGTAATGAGTAGGAATTTAAATAGCATTAAAGAAGTGTTGAAGGTTTCTTTTATGAATGCATATCAGATATCTGGGAAACTTTGGAAATTAGACAGTGGAGGCAAGCAAACCCTGAAAAAATTACAAATACATTTAAATGGAACACAAACTCATAAATCTGCTTGTTAAAAATTAAAGCAAGGTGACAGAAAGGTGAAGTGATCTCTTTGTGTACTCTGAATAAATTATTATTATTATTATAAAAATATTTTTCCATACCTTTCACTTTAAGCGAAGCTGTGGTCTGTTGGTCACCCGAATCACACACATATTCTCCAGCATCTCCTTGTTTCAGATTGCAGATTGACAGTTCAGTAATAGAACCCATTTGTTTTATTTCATACTTGTCACTGGGATGAAGCACCATTGTCCCCTTTCTCCACTCTACAGGAGTATTAGGCTTAGTAAGCTCACAGCGTAGAGTGGTGGTGCTACCTTCATCAGCTTCTTTGTTCTGAAGAACTTGTTTGAAAAGTACCGGAAGGGCTGGCAGGGCAAGAGTATAATGCATTTACAATAAAAACAAATAAAAATATTCAGCTATTTTACAAATATTGCACTTTTATATATAGTTAACTTACAAGATTTAAAATTTTCATCTTCTGAAGTTTGAAAAATTATTTAGAATGAGAAACAAATCATTCAGATGATTTTGTTTTGTCTTCCCCATACCTATACATTTTTTGCAGCGGTACATATTTGAGTTATACTTGTGAATGCATCATCACTTCTTCATGATAAGAATACAAAACGAAAAGAAATTTAAAGGTGTTTACTGGCTGTTTGTACAACCACAAAATCAAATCCTTAACTTTGTTCCCCTTCCTTCTTTCCTATGTTACAGTTATAAAATATAAGCATTTAATCAATCTTTGATATTAAGTTATCTGTTAAGTTAGGAAAAGATGACCTACAGTACCGACCAAAACATTAAGATTAGTAGTGTTATGCAGTTGTAAATCAAAAATAAATATAAAATGTTACATGCTATGTCCAACTGAGAAAGCCATCTCAGTGCTTATTTGTACCACAACACTTATGAAATTAACAAGTTTTTGAGGTAATAGAGTCTGGATGATAATAGACAATTAGGTACTGAGTGCGATTTCTGCAAAGATCTGCCTTACACATGAAGTGACTGGTTAAAATGTGGCACGTTTGTGCTGGTATAGAGACGTACATGGGCTAAGAGTGGGATGGCAACTTTCCTTCCATAATAAGGTGTAAATGAACATGTGTGTTTTAATGATAATCCAGTCGGTTTTATGGTCACTTTTACTGTTATGGGCTTTGTGACTTCAGAACCTTTTAATTTTCACATTATCACATTGCCATGTTGAATTCATGTTAACTAGGTTGTTAGTCCAGTACAAAGATGTGCAGGTCAGGTGAATTGGCTGTGCTAAGTTGCCCATAGTGTTAGGTGCATTAGTCAGAGAGCAATGGGTCTGGGTGGGTTACTCTTCGGAGGGTGAATGTGGACTGGTTGGGCAGAAGGGCTTGTTTTCACAGTGTAGGGAAGCTAATCTAAAATATCAACTACTGAATAGTACCCATCCAGCCAGTGAATTTCAGCTTGGTGGATACTAAAATGTATCTGACGGAGTCAGAAAATTTGTACTTATTTCAGCCTTTGCTGTGTTTATTTAGTGGTTAACTGAATTAAGCCTCTGGTCAATAGTGATCCCAAGAATATAGACATATTGAAGTCTCATTTAATGCTGGTACCTCTTAAGGTCAGTATTAGGTGGATGAGCCTTTTATTGTTGGAGATTGTCATTACCATTCATGTATTATGATTTTTTTTAGATTAGATTAGATTACTTACAGTGTGGAAACAGGCCCTTCGACCCAACCAGTCCACACCGTCCCTCCGAAGAGTAACCCACTCAGAACCATTTCCCTCCTAACACTAACAGTAGTGGGCAATTTAGCATGGCCAATTCACCTGACCTGCACATCTTTGGATTGTGGGAGGAAACTGGAGTACCTGGAGGAAACCCACACAGACACGGGGAGAATGTGCAAACTCCACACAGACAGTCACCCAAGGCTGGAATCGAGCCTGGGACCCTGGTGCTGTGAGACAGCAGTGCTAACCACCGAGCCACCGTGCCACCCTAAATTGTTTGGCACTTGTCATCAAAAAGTGATATAGGCTGGGCACGGATCATTTTATTGAAGGATTTGTCAAAGGTGCTGCAAGGTGTAACATTAGCAGTGAATAGCTCAACTCCTTACCCAGAAAAGTAGGAAGATAAAGCAGCTGAAGATGACTGAGTTAAGGACACTTGCCTGAAAAATGAAAAGTGACCGTGTCCTAAGGCTTTATGTCTGATGCCCAACAACCACATCCATCTCCCTGTGTGCGTCCAGCTGTTGCAGCGTTTTCTCCTTAACTCCCATTAACCATTGTAATTCTGAAGGGTCTGACTGCTATTGTAATCTAATGTTACTTTTATGTTAAAAGCATGCATTCTTACTTTTCCATCCTCACTTCTGGCATTTGGCTCTTGCAACCACATTTGATTCAAGGCCTTGTCAAGAACTGAAACACACTCGTTTAGGTGGTACTCACAATAGGTATCATTGTACATGTTTTGATGAGTTGGTGTTATTTGGACTGGATAAGTACAATACAGACATAAAAAGGATAATAAAGAATAATAAATAATTCATCAGATATCTTCACATGCAATTTTAAAATGGAAGCTTCTGGAAACACCAAATGCTAGTATCATGTTATAAGAGTTACAGATATATGCTACAGGGCAAATATATGCAATTGTTAAATGCAATGTATCAAAAACTGGAGCCTGAGAAATGTTCAGAATACTAATGTATTGACTGGAATAACCTTTAACCTTTCCTAATTCTTCTGGATGTAGGTTTGCTCGCTGAGCTGTATCATCTACAGCCATGAGTGAGGTACCGGACGACGTGAGGGTGGCTAATGTTGTGCCTTAATTTAAGAAAGGCTGTAAGGAGAAGCCGAGGAACTGTAGATCTGTGAGTCTGACATCAGTGGTGAGTAAACTGTTAGAGGAGATTCTGAGAGATAGGATTTAAATGGATTTAGAGAGACAGGTACTGATTAGGGACAGTAAGCATGGCTTTGAGTGAGGGAAATCATGTCACAGACTTGATTGAGTTTTTTGAAGAGGGCAGAGCAGTAGATGTTGTCTACATGGACTGTAGTAAAGTATTTGACAAGATTCCGCATGGTAAACTAATTAGTAAATTTAGATTAAAAAAAGGATTCAAGGAGAGCGACTGAACTGGAAACAAAACTGGCTTGACAGTAGGAGACAGAGGGTGTGGCAGAGAGTTGTTTTTCAGACTGGAGGCCTGTGATCAGTGGTGCTTCGCAGGGATCAGTACTACGTCTACTATTGTTTGTCATCTATATAAATGATTTCAATGTGAATTTAGGAGGCATGGTTCGTAAGTTTGCGGATGATACCAAAGTAAAGTGGTATGGTCGACAGTCAAGAGGGTTTTCTAAGATTACAAAGGGATCTTGATCAATATGGTCAATGGACTGAGGAGTCGCAGATGGAGTTAAATTTGGATAATATGAGGTACTGCATTTTGGTAATACAAACAAACACAGAACTTATATAATTATTGGTAGGGACCTGGATAGTGTTGTTGAACATAGAGACCTAGGGGTTCAGGTACATAGTTCTTTGAAAGTTACATCTAAGGTAGATAGGGTGGTTAAGAAGGTATTTAGCATGATTGCTTCCATTGCTCAAACCAATGACTACAGGATTTGGGACGTCGTACTGAGGTTGTACAGGACGTTGGTTAGGCCACTTTTTTGCGTATTGTGTACAGTTCAGGTCACCATTCTATAGGAAGAACATTATTAAATTGGAGAGGGTTCAGAAATGATTTACCAGGATGTTGCCAGGACTGGAGAGTTTGAGTCATGAGGAAAACCTCAATAGACTGGGACTTTTTTAACTGAGCATAGGAGGTTAAGGGGTCACCTTACTGAGGTTTATAAAATTATGAGGGGGATAGATAAGGTGAATAGTAAAGGGTGTAAATAGTAAATTAAATCTCCTAGGGTGGGAGATTTCAAACCACAAGGCATATTTTTACGGTTAGAGGAGAAACATTTTAAAGGGACCTGAGGGGCAGCTTTTTCATACAGAGGGTAGCTCGTATGCAGAATGAACTGCCAGAGGAAATGGTAGATGCAGGTACAGTTACAACAGTTAAAAGACATTCATACAGGTACAATCTGTGCTGGACTTCCCACATCGATGCGTCGGTCAAGAAGGCATAACAATGCCTCTTCTTCACCAGGCAGCTCAGGAAATTTGTCATGTTCACAAGGTGCCTCGCCAACTTTTACAGATGCACCACTGAAAGCATACTGTCTGAGTGCATAATGGCCTAGTATGGCAACTGCTCTGCCCAGGAGCACAAGAAACTACAGAAGGTAGTGTGCACAGACCAGACCATCACAGAAGCCAACCTTCCATCCGTGAACTCTACTTACATGGCTTGTTGCCGCGGAAAAGCTGCCAGTATCATCAAAGATCCATTGCACCCTGGCAATGCTTTCCTACAACCTCTTCCATCAGGTAGAAGATACAGAAGCTTGAACACATGCACCAGAAAGTTCAAAAAACAGTTTCTACCCTGCCTATTAGACTGATGAATCAGAATGGACTCCTTAACTTCAAAAAATGCTGATATTGCTAATGTTGATCTTGCCTAGCCCACTTCCTGTATGATGCAATCTGCATGCTTCTGTCCAAGTTTTTTTTCAACCTTTGATCTGTATGTCCTGACTTGCTATGATCTGCCTGTACCACTCATAAATACAGCTTTTCAGTGTACTTAAGTACATATAGCACAAAATCAATCAATCAAACATGAAGAGGGAAGGTTAGAGGGATATGGACCAAACGCAGGCAAATGGGATTAGTTTAGTTTGGGAAACTTGGTTGGCATGGACAACTTGGTCTGAAGGGTCTACTTCATGCTGTTATGACTCTAGAACTCTTTGACTTAATATCGGAAACAAGTAAGTGTTGAGATAAGTTAAAACATTTTACATGATTGACATGCCTAAAAAATTATGTCAGAATCACATCCCACATGCCCTCTAAAAGATACCCAGCTGAGTGCATGGGATCAGTTTGTACCCAATGGACTGGGAGAAAATGAGAAACCATTGGCACATCTTTGGTTCCTGTCTATGTGATCCAAAAACACACCCATCCTCCAATGTCCCAGTCTACAAACCCTTAACTACAAACTCTTAACTCAAGAAAGGGTGCCCGCTTTCTCAGATCAACTGTTGAGCCGTTTCTGACATCAACAGTCTTCTAAGAAACAGAAAATTACAGAATTGACAGGTCACTGAAAAAATGAAGATTTCTGGAACACGCTTATTCCTTATTGATCCACACTCTGATGATTTATGAAAGACTAAACATGTGCAACAAGAATATCATAAAGCTAAATCTTAAAGAATGGTAAAATCGATATAGGACATTCTCAAGATTGTTTTAAAAAATAATAAATTAGAACCCAAACCTTAAACACTTGGTTTTAATATTTTTGGAATTTCATTAATTAATCCAGAAAGGCACCAAGTCAAAGATTTTTTATTTGCATGTATCAGTTATGCAGCCTAAAGTGAGCGTACATCATTACTCAAAGGCAGTAGCACACTTCTGGTGAAAACACAGAGAATGCTGGACAAACTCAGTAGTTCTGGCGGTATTTGTGGAGAGAGAAACATTGTCCAATATATCTCTTCTTCAGAAATCTTTTTCTGCTAATTCTATTTCTCTCTCCACTGAAGATGCCAGACCTGCTGAGTTTCTGTAGCATTCTGTGTGCTTGTTTCAAATTTCCAGATCAGCAGTACTTTGCTTTTTGAATGCCTCTAGATGTTGTCTAGGCGAAAGTGAGTACTGCAGATGCTGGAGATTAAAAGTCAAGATTAAGGTGATGCTGGAAAAGCACAGCAGGTCAGTCAGCATCCGAGGAGCAGGAAAATCAATGTTTCAGGCAAAAGCCCTTCATCAGGAAGAATGGGCTTTTGCCTGAAACATCCATTTTCCTACTCCTCGGATGCTGTCTGACCTGCTGTGCTTTTCCAGCACCACTCTGGATATTGTCTAAATAGAGTCATACAGTTGTACAGCATGGAAACAGTCCCATTGGTCCAACTTGTCCATGTCAACCAGATATCCTAAATTAATCTAGCCCCACTTGCCAGCATTGGGCCCATATCCCTCTAAATCGTTTCTTTTCATATGCCCATCCAGATGCCTTTTAAATGTTGTAATTGTACCAGTCTCCACAACTTCCTCTGGCAGCTCATTCCATACAAGCACCACACTGTGTGTGAAAAAGTTACCCCTTAGGTCCCTTTTATATCTTTTCCCTCTTATCTTAAACCTATGCCCTCTAGTTTTGGACTCCCCCACCCTGGGAAAAAAGACCTTAGCCATTCACCCTATCCATGCCTCTCATGATTTTATAAACCTCTATAAGATCATCCCTCAGCCTCTAATGCTCCCTGGAAAATATCCGCAGCCTATTCAGGTTCTCCTTATAGCTCAAACCCTCTAATCCCAGCAACATCCTTGCAATCTTTTCTCAACCCTTTCAAGTTTAACAATATCTTTCTTATAGCAGGGAGTCCACAATCAATGCAGTATTCCAAAAGTGGCGTAACTAATGTACTGTACAGCCACAACATAACCTCCCAATACCTATACTAAATGCAATCAACGATGAAGGCAAGCATACACTGCGTTTTTTCACCACCCTCTCGAACTGTGACTCCAACTTCAAAGACCTATGAATCCGCACTCCAAGCTCTCTTTCTTCAGCAATACTTCCCAGGACCTTACCACTAAGTGTAGAACTCTAGACCTGATTTGCCTTACCAAAATGCAACAGCACACATTTTTCTAAATTAAACTCCATCTGCCATTCCTAGATCCATCGGCCCATCTGATCAACCATCTGATCTGGTCTATAGTTACCTGGCTTTTCCTTACCAACTTTCTTAAGTAATGGTACCCAATTAGCCAGTCTCCAGTCTTCTGGCACTTCACTCTTGGTTATCGATGGGACAAATATCTCAGCAAGGGGCCCAGCAATCACTTCCCTAGCTTTGCACAAAGTTCTGGGATACATCTAATCAAGTCCTGGGGATTTATCCAGTTTTATGCACTTTAACATGTCCAGTACCTCTGCCTTTGTTATATGGGCACTTTTCAAGATATCACTGCTTATTTCTCCAAGTTCTTTAGCTTCCATATCCTTCTCCACAGTAAATACTGACACAAAATATTTGCTTAGTATCTCACCCATCTCCATTTACAGCAAATAATTAAACATCTATTGGAATAGAGTCATAGAGTCATATTACGTGGAAACAGATCCTTTGGTCCAACTTGTCTGTGTTAACCAAGTTTCCCATAGTTTCGCAATGAGGCCATTTGCCTGCACTTGACCCACATCCCTCTACACTATTCTTAATCATGTATCTATCCAAATATCTTCAAAATGTTGCAACTGTGCTTGTTTCTACCACTTTTTCAGGCAGTTCATTCATATACAACTCACCCCCTGCCCCTCAGATCCCGTTTAAATTTTTCTCCTCTCACCTTAAAATGATGTCCTCTGCATTTGAACTCCCCTACTCATTAAGTGAGAAAAATTGAATAATGTAATACATTCATCACACAGGGCATTGGTGAGACCACATCTTGAATGGAAGTGATGTTGAATTTATTTAAGTCTCTTGTTAGACCTCAGCTGGAATATTGCGTACAGTTGTGAGCAAAGCATCATAGGAAAGATAGAAATGGGTTGAATAGAGTGCAGGTATGATTTACTAGAATAGTTCCAGGGATGAGAAACTTCAATTATGAGGATAGATCATATAAGTTGGGACAGTTCTCCCTGGACAAAAAAAGCAATTTTCAAAATCATGAGTGAGCTGGACAGGATACTTAAGGTGAAGCTGTTTCTCCTTATAAAAGAAACAAGGAAGAGAGGGCATAGATTTAACGTATTGTGCAAACAAAGCAAGGATGATGTAAGAAAAAAACATGTTCACACTCCCAGCAAGTTGCTAGCGTAAGGAATACACTGCCAGGAAATGTAGAAGAGACAGATTCAATTGACGCATTCAAGAGTCATAGAGATGTACAGCATGGAAATAGACGCTTTGGTCCAACCTGTCCATGCCAACCAGATATCCCAACCCAATCTAGTCCCACCTGCCAGCACCCAGCCACTATCCCTCCAAACCCTTCCTATTCATATACCCATCCAAATGCCTCTTAAATGCTGCAATTGTACCAGCCTTCACCACATCCTCCGGCAGCTCATTCCATACACATACCACCCTCTGCATGAAAAAGTTGCCCCTTAGGTCTCTTTTATATCTTTCCCCTCTCACCCTAAACCTATGCCCTCTAGTTCTGGACTCCTCGACCCCAGGGAAAAGACTTTGTCTATTTATCCTATCCATGCCCTCATAATTTTGTAAATCTCAATAAGGTCACCCCTCAGCCTCCGACGCTACAGCCCCAGCCTGTTCAGACACTCCCTATAGCTCAAATCCTCCAACCCTAGCAACATCCTTGTAATTCTGAACCCTTTCAAGTTTCACAACATCTTTCCGATAGGAAGGAGACCAGAACTGCACACAATATTCCAACAGTGGCCTAACCAATGTCCTGTACAGCCGCAACATGACCTCCCAACTCCTGTACTCAATATTCTGACCAATAAAGGAAAGCATACCAAACGCCTT
>NC_057714.1:109301060-109308734 GCF_004010195.1 Chiloscyllium plagiosum | reverse complement strand
GAATCAGTCCTTGCCTTTCCAAATACATGTACATCCTGTCCCTCAGGATTCCCTCCAACAACTTGCCCACCACCGAGGTCAGGCTCACTGGTCTATAGTTCCCTGGTTTGTCTTTACCGCCCTTCTTAAACAGTGGCACCACGTTTCCCGACCTCCAATCTTCCGGCACCTCATCTGTGACTATCGATGATACAAATGTCTCAGCAAGAGGCCCAGCAATCACTTTCTAGCTTCCCACAGAGTTCTCAGGTACACCTGATCAGGTCCTGGGGATTTATCCACCTTTAACCGTTTCAAGACATCCAGCATTTACTCCTCTGTAATATGGACATTTTGCAAGATGTCACCCTCTGTTTCCCTACAATCTATATCTTCCATATCCTTTTCCACAGTAAATACTGATGCAAAATATTCATTTAGTATCTCTCCCATTTTCAGTGGCTCCACACAAAGGCCGTCTTGCTGATCTTTGAGGGGCCCTATTCTCTCCCTAGTTACCCTTTTGTCCTTAATATATTTGTAAAACCCCTTTGGATTCCCCTTAATTCTATTTGCCAACGCTATCCCATGTCCCCTTTTTGCACTCCTAATTTCCCTCTTAAGTATACTCCTACTTCCTTTATACTGTTCTAAGGATTCATCGATCTATCCTGTCTATACCTGACATATGCTTCCTTCTTTTTCTTAACCAAACCCTCAATTTCTTTAGTCATCCAGCATTCCCTATACCTACCATCCTTTCCTTTCATCCAGACAGGAATATACTATCTCTGGATTCTTGTTAGCTCATTTCTGAAGGCATCCCATTTTCCAGCCGTCCCTTTACCTGCAAATATCTGCCTCCAATCAGCTTTCGAAAGTTCTTGCCTAATACCGTCAAAATTGGCCTTTCTCCAATTTAGAACTTCAACTTTTAGATCTGGTCTATCCTTTTCCATCACGATTTTAAAACAAATAGAATTATGGTCACTAGCACCAAAGTGCTCCTCCACTGACACCTCAGTCACCTGCCCTGCCTTATTTTCCAAGAATAGGTCAAGTTTTGTAGGTACATCCACATACTGAATCAGAAAATTTTCTTGTACGCACTTAAGAAATTCCTCTCCATCTAAACCTTTAACACTATGGCAGTCCCAGTCGATGTTTGGAAAGTTAAAATCCCCGACCATAACTACCCTATTATTATTACAGATAGCTGAGATCTCCTTACAAGTTTGTTTCTCAATTTCCCTCTGACTATTAGGGGGTCTATAATACAATCCCAATAAGGTGATCATCCCTTTCTTATTTCTCAGTTCCACCCAAATAACTTCCCTGGACGTATTTCTGGGAATATCCTCCCTCAGCACAGCTGTAATGCTATCCCTTATCAAAAATACCACTCCCCCTCCTCTCTTGCCTCCCTTTCTATCCTTCCTGTAGCATTTGTATCCTGAAACATTAAGCTGTCAGTCCTGCCCATCTCTGAACCATGTTTCTGTAATTGCTATGATATCCAAGTCCCATGTTCCTAACCATGCCCTGAGTTCATCTGCCTTCCCTGTTAGGCCCCTTGCATTGAAACAAATGCAGTTTAATTTATTAGTTCTACCTGGTCCCTGCCTGTCCTGACTGTTTGATTCACTTCTGTTGTCAACTGTACCAGTCTCAGATTGATCTCTTTCCTCACTATCTCCCTGGGTCTCATCCCCCCCACCTTACTAAGTTAAAATTCTCCCAAGCAGTTCGAGCAAATTTCCCTGCCAGTATATTAGTCCCCTTCCAATTTAGGTGCAATGTGTCCTTCTTGTACAGGTCACTTCTACCCAAAAAGAGATTCCAATGATCCAAAAATGTGAATCCTTCTCCCATACACCAGCTCCTCAGCCAAGCATTCATCTGATCTATCCTCCTATTCCTGCCTTCACTAGCTCGAAGCACTGGGAGTGATCCAGATATTATTACCCTTGAGGACCTCCTTTTTAAATTTCTGCCTAACTCTCTGTAATCTCCCTTCAGAATCTCAACATTTTCCCTTCCTATATCGTTGGTTCCAATGTGGACAATGACCTCTTGCTGGTCCCTCTCCCCTGTGAGAACATTCTGCACCCTCTCTGAGACATCCTTGATCCTGGCACCAGGTAAACAACACACCATTCTGCTTTTTCTCTGCTGGCCACAGAAACGTCTATCTGTACCTCGGGTTACAGAATCCCCTAACACAATTGATCGCTTGAAAGCCGACGTACCCCTCATTGCATTAGAGCCAGTCTCAATACCAGAAACTTGGCTGTTCGTGCTACATTCCCCTGAGAATCCATCACCCCCTGTTTGAAATGGATATATCCACAAAAGACTCCTGCCCTAAGTGCCGACCTCTCTTACCCTTCCTGGAGTTAACCCATCTGTGTGACTGTATCTGAGACTTTGCCCCCTTCCTATAACTGCTATCCATCACATACTGTTGCTGTTGCAAATTCCTCATCGCTTCTATCTTTCTCTCCAACCGATCCACTCGATCTGATAAGATTCGCATCCAACAGCATTTATGGCAGATATAATCTGCAGTACCCCTTAAACTCTCTTTAAACTCCCACATCTGACAAGAAGTACATATCACTGCAAAGGCCATTTTTGCTCCTTCACAATCTACAGAACCAGAAAATAACACCGTCTTATTCCTCTACAAAACACTGCACCAGCTTAAATTAAGAGCTATGGCTTATATTTTAAGTTTAATCAAGAGATTTATCTCCAAAAACATACAATCAAGAAAGAACCCACTGTACTCACTAATACAGCCTTTCTCTTGCACAGACTTAAAACGACAATTAACTTATCTGATTCTGTGTTGTGAACTTCGCCCAAACCGGTTCCTCCAAGATTAGTTGTGAAATTCACTGTTTGTTAATTTTCCCAGATGCACTCCGATGTCCAGCAACACATGAATTCAAAAACAGCAAATGCATTAACTGTGCAGGTTCTCTCTCTCTCTCTTCTGCACTGTCCCCACCATGTGCTTCCTTTGTCTGCTCTTCTCCCTTTTACAACTACTGTTGTTTGACTTTTTTTTCCCAAAGTTCCAACACAATGCAACAGCATATAAAACAGTAATTGCTGCTCGTGAAATTCGAGGAAATCACCTCCTGCACCTAAAATAGCTCAAAAAAAGGAGCAGCCACTTACAGCCAGAAATTTTTCCTGTCCTCCATCTTGGATTATGCAGAATTCCTAAGAGGGCATGGGATATCGGGAAATGCAGGAGATCAGCACAAGATAATCCAAACTAGACATAGAATCTGTACAGGCATGATGGGCTGAAAGGCCTCATTCTGCATCATAATAATTCTGTGACTCTATGTGTAGTTTAGGTCTCCTTATTAAAAGATGGATGTGAACGAGTTGGAGGAGGTTCACAATAGGTTTACTAGATTGATACATGGAATAAGTAGGTGGTCTGAGGAGGAAAGGTTGAATAGATAGGGCTTGTTTCCACTATAGTTTAGAAAAGTGAAGGGTGACTGAAAACTAAACAAGATCTCTGAACACTCTTCACTAAGGGGACTTCAAAAATTTTCCTTCTCTAGTCGGAGAGTCCAGAACTAGGGGCACTGTTTAAATTCAAGAGTTGATCTTCTACAACTGAGTTGAGGAGAATATTTTTCTCTCCAAGGGCTATATAACTTTGGAACTATCTGCGTCAGAAGGCGGGAGAGGTATGTTCACTGAATTTTCTTCAAGCAGAGGTAAAGAGACTGCCTTACAAAACAGGAATCTAAGCCTATTGGGAATTGATAAGAATTTGGTGTTCCAAATACACATGACCTTATTCAATGGTAGAGAAGATTCAAACTGTCCCTTTTGCTATATTTGAGCCCAGATGTAATGATCACCCTGAGGACTGTCTGGTAGTGAGCTCAGATGCCTTTCGAAAGGACATAACTCCCTCCAAATGTCCTGCATCACTCTGGAGTAGGTTTCTACCTCTCCGACCCTTACAGGCATTGGGTTCTAAGTTCCTACCACCTATGGGTGAAGAAAGAGTTTCCTCACATCTCCTCTAAACATTCTGCCCTATACTTTAAATCTATGCCTTTAATCATTGATACCTCCATCAAAAGGAGACATTTCTTTGTGTCTATTCTATCTAAGCCCATCATAATTTCATACATCTCAATCATTTCAACCTCCTTTGCTCCAAGGAAAACAATGCCAGTCTATCCAATCTCTCTTTGTAACAACATCCTAATTAGTAAGTTTTGCACAATCAGAAAGGAGAGATCATATCCCAAGTGAGTGTAGGAACACTGTGGAAATTTGGTGCAGAGGGAAAGAGGTACTTTTTGCTTGCTTCTCTGGTTCGTAGTTTGCAAGGACTTTTAACAGGATAACTGAAGGTCAGGATTTGGGAGCCAGTAAGTAAACAAAGTGACATCACAGAAAAACTGTAATTTCATTGATAGTCAAACGAGCAACTAATGCCTATCGTTATAAGGTAATTTCAGATTAAAGGTAAATACGAGACCTACTCTGCAGATTAAAAACTAAAAGATCGGTAGGAAATTTAAAAATAAATAAACAAATAAGTAAGTAAAATAGAGATGCAGGGTCAAGCGATGTGTTGCAACTGCATGATGTAGGAGCTGATGGACCCATTGTGGTTCACAGTGACCACATGTAAAGCAGGTATTGGTTGCTTGGGGAACTCCAGCTCAGAATTCTTGTGCTTGAGTCCAAGCTTTAAACACTGTGATACATCAGCGAGCGACCAGGTTATCTCCTATTTCAGAAGACAGTCACATCTCTTAGATTAACTACCTCAAATTTGGTCAGTAGTCAGAGACAGGAGGATGTGACTAGAGCGAGGCAAGTACAGCAATCCATGACATAATGCTGTAGAAGCTGGATTAGTGGTGCTGGAAGAGCACAGCAGTTCAGGCAGCATCCAAGAAGCTTCGAAATCGACGTTTCGTGCAAAAGACCTTCATCAGGAATAAAGGCAGTGAGCCTGAAGTGTGTAGAAGCCTCAGCCCTTGGGCTTGTCCAACAAGTTTGACATGCTTGCTCCCTGTGGGGGCTGTACACAGGATTAGCAGGCTGACCATGAAACTATGGTACAGGGAGCTATTCAAGGGGTTAAATGAGGGGAGTGTGGTGAAAGGAGAAATGGGGAAAGCTGCAATCAAGGAAGAAATCAACTAGGTAAAAACAATGACTGCAGATGCTGGAAACCAGATTCTGGATTAGAGTGGTGCTGGAAAAGCAGTTCAGGCAGCATCTGAGGAGCAGGGAAATCGATGTTTTAGGCAAAAGCCCTTCATCAGGAAAGTGGAAGGGGAAGGGGGCTGAGAGACAAATAATGGGCTGGGGGGAAAGTAAAGTCAGGGAAATATACACTGTTCTCTGAGGAATCAGGAGTTCTGAAGGCTCTGTTGCCTGGGTCGAAAAGTGTGGCACTGGGAAAGTACAGTCGAAAAGCGTGGCACTGGAAAAGCATAGCAGATCAGGCAGCATCTGAGGAGCAGGAGAATCAACGTATCAGGCCTTCATCAAGAATGTGGAGGGGAAGTGGGCTAAGAGATAAATAGGGGCTGGGGATGGGGCTGGGGCAAGGTTGGTGGGATGGCGATAGGTGGATGCAGGTAGGAGGTAATTGTGATAGGTCGCTGGGGAAAGAGGAGCAGATAGGTGGAAAAGAGGATGGACAAGTAAAGAGGGCAGTGCAGATTTGGGGGATTGGATCTGGGATGAGGTGAGGAGAGGGGAGATTTGAAAACTGGTGAAGTCAATGCTGATGCTGCTTAGTTGCACAGAGGTGGAAGATGAGGTGTTCTTCCAGTTGGCAGGTTGCTTTGATTTAGCGGTGGAGGTGGTCCAGGACTTGCATGTCCTTGAGGGAGTGGGAGGGGGCATTGAAGTGACTGGCCACAGGACGGTGGGGTTGTTTAGTGCATGCATCCCAGAGATGTTCCTTTAACCGCTTTGTGAGTTGGCGTGAAGAATGCCTCATCTTCCACCTCAAGACCTAACAATCACACTGCATCAACACCGACTTCATCAGTTTCCAAATCTCCCCTCCCCCCACCTCATCCCAGATCCAACCCTCCAACTCAGCAGTGCCCTCTTGAACTGATATACCTGTCAATCTTCCTTCACACCTAACTGCTTTGCCCTCCCCACCAATTTATCGCTATTACTTCCAACCTGCATCCACCTGATGCCTTCCCAGCTATCTTCATCGCTACCCCACCCCAGCCCATTATTTGTCTCTCAGCCCCCTTCCCCTTCCACATTCCTGATGAAGGGCTTATGCCCGAAACATCGACTCTCCCGCTCCTCGGATGTTGCCTGACCCACTGTGCTTTTCCAGCGCTACACTTTTAGAATCTGACTCTCCAGTATCAGCAGTCCTCATTTTCTCCTAGTGCCTGGTGCTTGTGTTCAGGATATCTCAACTGGGTTGCAGAGCAACTTGGAGTGGAAGTGGAAAGATCCTGTTGTCATGGTCCAATAGGTACAAAGGAGGAAGCTGTTCCAATGGGACAGGCTCAATCTGCAGGTTAGAGATGGGGCTGATTGATCTCAAAACATAAAAGGGAAAAATGTGCAAATGCCATACTGCACCATAGAAAAAACTTGCAGGCTGATTTGCTTATTGCACAAAGCATTTGAAGTAAGGTAGATGAACTGACAGTACAAATCGAGATAAATGAATATTTCTCATATCCATGACTTAAACATGGTTACAAGGAAATCAAAATTGAGAATTTAATATTTAGGGATATTTGGATTTTCTGAAAGACAGGAGGGATAAAAAAGGTGATGTGGTAGCATTGTTAATAAGAGATGAAATGAGGACAGTTGTGAGAAATGATCTAAGCTCACATGATGTAGAGTCAATTTGGCAGAGGTAAAAACAGCTGGGGAAGAAGACATTGGTAGTGATGTACAGAGCCCCAATAGTAGCCACTGCAGTCAAGTCTATAAATAAATAAATAGCAGGAATCATGTAAAAAGAATAAAGTAATAATTATGGAGACTTTAATATTCAGTTGTAAAAATTGGAAAGGATAGCTATGACAATGAAATCAGAGTGCATTAAGGATAGTTTCCTACAGCAATACGTCATAGAGCCAATGATGGAGTAGACTATCTTGGATCTGGTGATGGGCAATCAAGCAGTTTTAATAAATGACCACCAAATAAAAGAACCCCCAAGGAAGTAGTGAACATCACATGATAGAATTTAATATTCAGTTCAAGGATGAGAAAGTTGGATTGGAAACAACTTGTATAACTTAAATTAAGAAAATTACTATGGAAGGAGGATGGAGTTAGTTAAAGTGAACTAGGCAGATAGATTAGCAAAAAACAACAGTAAACATGGAGTGGCAGACATTTCAGAAAATAATTTGTGACCCTCATCAAATTATATCCCAGTATGGAGGAAAAAAAGAGATGAACAAAACATAGCTAATCAAGGAATAAGTAGTGGGGGGAGGGGACAAGCTGGATGTTTAAAAAGGAAATTGAGGGGAAAGTTAGAACAAGAGAAGTCAAGAAAGACAACTGTATCAATGAGGCAGAAAACTCGGAAAGGCATCATGCTGTAACATTGAGTGAAATAAGGGTTGATGGGAAGGGTGAGAGCAGTAACAAATTAAAAATACTATATATGAATGCACGAAGAATTAG
>NC_057714.1:109271879-109298213 GCF_004010195.1 Chiloscyllium plagiosum | reverse complement strand
TCTTCACCCAGAGAGTGGTGGTTGTGTGGAATGCTCTGCCCCAGAGGGCAGTGGAGGCCCACTCTCTGGATTCATTTAAAAATGAGTTGGATAGAGCTCTCAAAGATAGTGGAATCAAGGGTTATGGAGATAAGGCAGGAACAGGATACTGATTAGGAATGATCAGCCATGATTATATTGAATGGCGGTGCAGGCTCGAAGGGCTGAATGGCCTACTCCTGCACCTATTGTCTATTGTCTATTGTCATATAAGGAGAGTATTAAATTGAGAGGCAAAGCACATAAGGAGGAAGACAGACCCGAAGCCTGGGTAAATTCAGAATCCAGCAGAGGACTAAAAAGATAATAAAGGTAGAGAGTAAGTAAACTATAGGTCAAACTTGTGAGGAATATCAAAACTGACAATAACAGTTTATTTAAATATATAAAAAGGAAGAGACAGGTCTGAATAAACATAGGCCCCATAGAACATGAACCTTGGGAGATGGTTATAGGGAACAAGGAAATGGTGGAGGAATTAAATAGATATTTTGCATCAATCTTTAAGGTAGAAGATATTTTGAAAATCCCATTAATACAAAAGAAAATGGGGGAGGACTTAAGTAACATTGCCATAACCGGATAATTATTAGATAAATTAATGCGGCTAAAGGAGGATGTCTTGCATCCCTATATCCTAAAAGATGCTATGGCTATGGAAATAGTGGATACATTTGTTGTAATTTTCCAAAATTCCTTGGATTCTGGAGGAGTACCAGAAAATTGGAAGATTGCCATTGTGACACCTCTATTTAAAAAGGGAAGGAGACAAAATGATAAGACCCAACGGTATTCGGGGTGCTATATTGACATCAATAGAGAATTGGCTAATGGGCAGGTAACAGCAAGTGGGGAAAAAGGATTCTTTTTCAGGTTTGATGACCTATAACCAGTGAGGTTCCACAGGGATCAGTGCTGGGTCCACAAATTTTTACAAAAGATATTAATGACTTAGAGGAAGGAAGTGAATACACTGTAGCCAAAGTTGTAGATGACATAAAAATAGGTGGAAAGTCATATTGTGGAAAGTGGAATAAAACAGTTTACAGAAAGATACTGACAGGTTAAGTAAGTGAATGTAATGTGGAAAAATGTGAGGTTGTTCTTTTGGAAGGGAAAATAAAAGAACAGAGTAATATGAAAATGGAGAAAACTGCAGAAAGCTGCAGCACAAAGAGACTTGGGGCTATTTGCGCACAAAACAAAGGAAAGCAAGCACATAGGTGCATCAGGTAACTGGGAAGGCAACTGGAATTTTGGCCCTTGTTTAAACAGGGTTGGAGTATGAATAGGAAGGTCTTAGTGTAACTGCACAAGATACTGATGAGATCACATCTGGAGTGCTGTGAGCAGTTTTGGTCTCATTATTTAAGAAATCATTTCATTGGAGGCAGTTCAGAGAAGATTCATGAGGATGATTCCTGGTATGGAGGGATTGTCTTATGAGCAAAAGTTAGGATTCTCCTCACTGGAGTTGAGATTAACAAGAGGTGATCTCATTGAAATGTATAGGATTCTTAAGGTGATTATCAAAGAACTTTGGGTATTAGAAATCTGAAACAAAAACAGAAATTGCTGGAGAAACTCAACAAATCTGACAGCATCTGTGACAGGGGTTTTGGGAGGCAGGGAGCAGGCTTGACAGAGTAAATAAATGCTGTGGGGATATTTCCCCTCATGGGAGAGTCTAGGACCAGATGGCATAGACTCAGAATTAAGAGATACAAATTTAAGACTGAGATAAGGAGGAACTTCTTTTCTCAGAGGGTTGTGGTCTTTGGATCTCCTTCCTGTGGGGGCAGAGTTCTTATGTGTATTTAAGGCTGAGATAGACTGATTCTTGATCATTAGGGAAATCAAGTGTTATGGGGAAACAGCAGGAAGGGTTATGTAAGGAGTGTTGGATCAGCCATGATCCTACTAAATGGCAGTGCAGGCTTGAGCAGCTGAACAGCCTACCCCTATTTCTATTTATGGTCTTATCCTGGTTAATCTTCTCTGCAACCTCTCCAGGGCAATCACATATCTCTTATAATGTGGATTCCAGAATTTCTCACAATACTCTAGCTGTGACCTAACTAACATTTTATGCAGTTCCAGCATATCCTCCTTGCTGTTAAACTCTACACTTTGACTAATAAAAGCAAGTATCCCATGTGCCTTCTTAACCACTTTATCTACCTATCCTGATACTTTAAGGGACCAGTTTACATGCAAAACAAGATCCTTCTAATCTTCCCAGGTCCTACCATTCCTCAAGTATTCCCTTGCCTTTTTTGTCCTCCCCAAGTGCATCACCTCACATTTATATGTATTGAATTCCATTTGCCGCTGATCAGTCCATCTGATCTATATCCTCCTTTAATTTAAGACTGAATTCCTTACTATTTACCATCCTGCAAATTTTTGCATCATGTGCAACCTTACTGATCGGGAACATCTTTCAACATGAAACATCTCCAAAACCTGACAATGAATCCTAGAAGAGATCAGGAATAATCACTAGTATTTTAACCTTAATCACCTTCCAAACATAATTGGTAATTTTGTAGCTGGTGTTTTTACACAATCGATTCATAAGTTGGAGCTCCAAACTTCATGCCCAAATTCATTAAGAGGATGCATTATTGAAATTAAAACATGAGAGGAAAACAAAATACCAATACAGTTATAGTCTTCAAATCAATACCAATGAAAATAATAATATTTTTACAGAAAATACATGGCAGTAATTGGTATATAACTTCAATCAGCAGCAAGTAATGTTGGCATCTTTTTAGTTTTACCGAATCCTTTTGGGGTCTGGAAGGAAATCATACTTCATTACTACTTCAATTTGCTTAAAGAATACTGATTGTGAATTTCATTCTTGAAAGAAGGCTTTGAATTAATTGACTCGCATTTATATATACATCACAATAGTGAATCATTTATTTCACAAATGAATGAAAATGACTAACTTGTTAGATGATAGTAACGGTAAAATTCAGATACAAAAGAAAAGGCAACACAAGTAGATTGAAGACGGCAGTTAAGGGAAAGAAACACAGGAAATTTATTTATGGACAAAAAAGGCACAACTGTTAATTGTGAGTCATACAATAATGTAATAATGATTTAAGTTTTACAAGAAAAGATGAGCAGCAAAATACACAACAGACCCTCATTATAACACTTTACAATATCTCTTCAAGACAACATGTTGAACCAATAAAGATCCCAATAAATATTATGGCCTTGATTTTCTCTGTAATTTTTAAAAATTAATTCACAGGATGTGGGCACCAATAGTAAGGCTAGAATTTATTATCATCCTACCCTTGAGAAGGTGGAGATAGCTGCATTCTTCAACCATTGCAATCTGTGTGGTGCGGGTATATTATCTACAGCATGGACTAGCAAGAAAACAGCAAAAACAGTGAAACTCAGCAGCTCTGGCAGTATCTGTGCAAACAGTGCTAGTGTTGAGTACCTGCAGAGTTTCTCCTGCAATTTCTGCTTTTGTTTTGCAGTGCTTTTATAATATTAACATAGGCAGGAGTTCTGGGATTTTGGATCAGCCATGATTATATATTTTCTCGTCAGCGTGGTTTGCAAATTGGGGATGGAGGCTTCAAGATAGTGTGGCTCCTGTGAATTCCCTATCTTTGTCTTCTTAGGAGTTAAAGGAATTAAAGGCTTTTGAGGTGTGGCCTCTGCATTGGATGTTCTAGAAGTTATGCACTGTAGCTCCTGTGCACTGTTGGTGGAGAGCGAAGGTTTAAGCATGGATGAGGTGCTGATCAAATGGGTCGCTTTCAGCTTTGACCTGCTGTTGTAGTAATTAAACTTAGTATTGATCCCTTAAAGGGTGACCTTGGATAATTAATGATACAAAACAAAGAAATGGTAGAAACAGAAAACAAATGGCAGAAGCATTTTGCATCTGTCTTCAATTAAACATCGAAACATGGAAACGAGCAGCAGGAGTAAGCCATCTGGCCCTTTGAGGCTGCTCCACCATTCAGCTTGATCATGGCTGATCTTCAACCTCAAAGCCTTTTCTTTTTGTTTTCTCTCCAGACCACTTGATGCCATTAAAATATAAAATAAATCAATCTCTTTCCTGAATATAGAATCATAGAGCATAGAAACTGGCTCTTCGGCCAACCATGCTCTGCTAACCAACAAATACCAAACTATGCTAATGCTATTTACCTGTACTTGGTCAATAGCCTACTATGGCCTGGAATTCTAAGTACTCATCAAGATTCTTCATAAATGTTTCAAAATTACCTGCCTCCAGCCCTCTCTCAAGCAGCGCGTTCCATATTTCTACCAACCTCAGAGGGAAAAAAAGGTTTTCTCAGATATCTTCTAATCACTTGTTCCTCACCTTAAACTTATGCCCTCTGGACACATATGTCATGGGGAAAAAATCCCACAATACACTCTGTCCATGACTCTCATAATACTGTATATCTTAATCAGATCCCCCTTACCCTCATTTGCTCTAAGGAAAACAAGTGTATCCTATCCAGTCTCTCCTCGTAACTGAGACTTTTCAGACCAATCAACATTCTGGTGAATCTTCTCTGCACTCTCTCCAGTATAATCAGGTCCTTCCGATTGTATGGCACACAAAACTGCACACAGTATTCCATCTGTGTTATAACCAATGTCTTACAAAGTTATAACAAGACTTCCTTGCTCCTGTATTCTATGCTCCAGTTAATAAAAGCAACAATCCTGTATGCTACCTTCGCCATCCTGTCTACCTGTGCATTTAGGGTTCTGCGGACTTGTACACCAAGTTCCTTTTGTTTGTCAGTATTTCCTTGTGTATGTCCTTTCTTTATTAAACCTCCCAAAATGCATTATTTCACACTTAGCAGAATTAAATTTCATTTGCCATCTCTGTTTAATTTATCATCTAATCAATATCAGACTGTCGCCTAAGACTATCTTCCTCACTGTCAACAACACCACTAGTTTTCAGGTCATCTGTATACTATTTACATTTATATCCAAGTAATTAATGTATATATCAAACAGCAAGGGTTCCAGCACTTATTCTTGTGAGACACTGCTGGTCACAGGCTTCCAATCACAAAAAACATTTCCCCAGTCCCCTTTGCCTCCTAATTGCAAACCAATTTTGGATCCAGTTTGCCAACTTGCCTTGCAACGTGTGGCATTCTTACCTTTGGACCGCCTTCCAAGTTAAAGGCCTTACTGAAGTCCAGGTACACCACATCAACTGCCCTGTCCTCATAAATATATTTCATCACCTTTTTAAAAAACTCAATTAAATTGGTCAGACAGGATCTCCACCTAATAAATTGATGCTAACTATACCTGATCAATCTCTGCCTTTCCAAGTGTTGATTCATCCTGTCCATCAGAATATTTTCCAATAATTTCCCTACCATTGACATCAGACTAACTGGTCTATAATTACCTGGCCTATTCCTGCTACCCATGTTAAATGAAGGAACTACATTAACCAGCCTGCAGTCATCTGGCACTTCACCTCTGGCCAGTGACATATGAAGTATCTCCATTATAGCCTCAGCATCTCCTCCATTGTCTTCAGCAGCAGTCTGGGATGCAACTCATCAGGTCCATTATGCCCACTAAAACATTGAATATATCCTCTTTATTAATCTTAACATGTTCTAGAATCTCACTATCCTAATTGAAATCTATGGCTATGTTTTTCTTAATACAGATGAGAAATACAGGGTAGACCATTTAGGACAGAGATGAGGAGAAACTTCTTCACCCAGAGAGTGGTGGCTGTGTGGAATGCTCTGCCCCAGAGGGCAGTAGAGGCCCACTCTCTGGATTCATTTAAGAAAGAGTTGGATAGAGCTCTCAAAGATAGTGGAATCAAGGGTTATGGAGATAAGGCAGGAACAGGATACTGATTAGGAATGATCAGCCATGATCATATTGAATGGCGGTGCAGGAACGAAGGGCTGAATGGCCTACTCCTGCACCTATTGTCTATTGTCTAAATATTCATTTGAAATCTTACCCATATCCTCTGACTCCATGTACAAGTTGTCTTTCCACAGTCATCCTCTTAACTCTTAAACTATTTATAAAATGTCTTGAAGTTTTCCATAATCCCATCTGCTGAAGGTAGTTTGTGGTCCATCTCTGCCCTCCAAATTTATTTTTTAAAGCAACCACCTAAACGGTTATAATTTAAAGGACTCCCATGTTTTTAGTGTGCTGTTCCTGAGATATGCTTCCTTTTTCTTTATCCATCTCTTGATTTCATTTGACATACAGGATTCTCTGGACTTGCTTCCCTTTTATTCTTAGAGGAACACGCTAGCCCTAAATTCTCACTACATTACTTTTTAATGATACCCAATTCACAAATGTAGACTTACCTGAAAATAACTACTCCCCGTCAATGTTTGCCAGATCTTGTTTCATTATACTGAAATTGGATTTCCCCCAATTTAGACACTTAACTTCACACTACCCTTATCTCTTTCCACAATGATTTTAAAACCTACAGAGTTATCATCACCATATTCAAAATGCTTGCCCCTGAAACTTCGCCACTTCATTCTCTAGGATTAGGCTTAGCACTGCCCAATCTGTAGACAGACTACCTACATACTGCCACAAAAAAAAAGCTCTCCTTGATGCAATTTAAAAGCTCCACTCCATCTAGTCCTTTCACACTATGGTATTTCCAGCCAATGCTGGCAAAGTTGAAATCCCTTACAACTTATAAACCCCTGTTTCTCTCACATGTTTCTATGATTTACTTACATTTCTGCTGCTCTATTTCTCTCTGACTGTTGAGAGGACTGAAGTATAATCCTAGCAAAGTAATCAAATCTTTTTTATTTCTAAGGTCTTCCCAGATGGCATCATTTCAAGACTCTTCAAGAATATCCTCTCTCATTACTTAATATATTTAGTGACGTGGCCTCCATAGCCTTCTGTGTAGAGGTTTCCAAAAGTTCGCTTCCCTTTTACTGAAGAAACATTTCCTCATCTTAGTCCTAAATGGCCCAACCTATATCTTGAGACTTTGATGCCTGGTTCTAATTTCCCCAACCAGGAAAAAATACCTTCAATGAAAGCAAAATACTGCAAGTTCTAGAAATCTGAAAAAAACACAGAGAATGCTGGAGAAACTCAGCCGATGTACTAGGATGAGCAATAAATGCTGGCCAGCCAGTAACACCTATGTCACACAGATATATAAAAGGTCTGACATGGTTCTATGAAGAGTAACAGAGTTAATGTTTCGTATTTGTTATGATTCTTCTTCAGAACCTTCTTCTACAATTATAAGAAGACTCGTATCTGACTCGAAATGTTAACTCTATTTTCAAATACACAGATCCTGCCAAACTTGTTAGGTTTCTTCAGCACCTTCTGTGGTTGTTAAACAAAGCATCTCCCCTGCCCCTAGTCTGTCAAGCCCTGTTAGAACACACAAAAAACCCAAGAATACTTGAAAATCAAGTAGAAGGGAGAGAGGAACATTCAAAATCACTAGCAAGAAGGTACTAGGAAAACTACTGGAATAACACGTTGACAAGTCTCCCGGACCTGATGGCTTTCATCAGAGATCTTAGAAGATATGGCTGCAGAGATTGTAAGAACATTGGCTGTGGTTTTCTAAAATTCCCTCGAGTCTGATTGGGTACAAATGGATTGGAATTTCATTAATGTCACAATCCTATTCATAAAAGGTGCAAGACACAAAACAGGAAACAATAGGTATTACCTAACACTCATTATATGGAAAATGTTGAATTTTATTATTAAGAAGTAATAGCAGGACATTTCAAAAATATTACGACAAACAAGCAGTGTTAAGATGATATTGTGAAGGGGAAGTTGGTTTGACTGATATATTAGAATTGTTTAGGAAGCAACAACCTAAAGACTAGTATCAAACACTAAGTCATGGAGTCATAGAGTCCTACATCGTGGAGACAGGCCCTTTGGTCCAAACTGGTCCATGCCGACCAAAATGTCCATCCATGCTAACCCCATTTTCCTGCATTTGGCCCATATCCTTCAAAATCTTTCCTATTCATGTATTTGTCGAAATGCCTTTTAAATGTTGTTAATGTACCCGCTTCGACTATTTCCGTTGGCAGCTCATTCCATATAAACAACACCGTCTGTGTAAAAAAAGTTGCCCCTCCGGTCCCCTTTTATTCTTTCCCCTTCTAACCTTAAACTGATGATGCCTTCTAGTCCTCGATCCTCCAACCCTGGGAAAAGACTGAGTGCATGATCTTATACACTTCTATAATATTCTCCCCTTCCCGCCCCTGCTGTAGTCTCCTATGCTCTAAAGAAAAAAGTCCTAGCTTGTCCAATCTCTCCCAAACATCTGAGTCCTGACAACATCCTTACAAGTTTCTTTGCACTTTTTCCAGTTTAATAACATCTTTCGTATAGCGAGGTGACCAAAAAACAACACAATATTCTAAGTGCAGCCTCACCATCGTCCTGTAGAATTGCTACAATAACTTCCCAACATCTGTACTCAATGTCCTGACTGATGAAGGCCAGTGTGCCAAAAGCTTTATTCTCTGCCCTGTCTACCTGTGACTCTACTTTCAGAGAACCTTGCACCTGAACCCCAAGGTTCCTCTGTTCCACTACACTCCTTAAGGCGCTACCAGTCACCTTGAAACTCAAAGCTTGATTTGACTTTCCAAAATGCAAGACGTTACACTTATCTATATTAAACTCCATTTGCCATTTCTCAGCCTACTTCCCCAACTGATCGAGGTCCTGCTGCAATTTCTGAGAACATTCCTCAGTGTCCATGATACCACCTATTTTAGTGTCATCTGCCAACTTACTAATCATGCCTTGTACATTTTCACCCAAATCATTGATATATATAACAAACAGCAATGGGCTTAGTACAACCACTGAAGCACTCCACTAGTCACAGGCCTCCAGTCCGACAAGCATCTTTCCAATATTAATCTCTGCTTCCTACCATCAAGCCAATTGTATATCCAATTTGCCAGCTCTCCCTGGATTCCATGCAATCTAACCTTCCAGAGCAGCCTACCATGTGGAACCTTATCAAAGGCCTTAATGAAATCCATATAGACTACGTCTACCACCCTGCCCTTGTCAACCTCTCTGGTCACTTCATTAAAACACTCTAACAAATTTGTGAGGCATAATTTCCCAGTTCATACATGTAGGTTACTGACCACACTCAACCTACTTATATTAGGCTCTGCCAATAGCGAGGACAGTGCAGTTGATAGAGCCATCTGTGCCTAGTTGTTTGTGTATTACAATTCATGACTAAACCTTTCAGGATAGCAGGGCTTTGATCTAGTAAGTATCTCTATCTATCGACAATGTGCTGTTTACCCTGGATAATCTACTATTCTATTATGATAATATGCGTTGAAGTCCTCTTGTGACCATTTGTCTCAAACAGGTATACCATTTTGGATACTGTTGGGGTGGGATAGCTCTCAGAGGAAAGCAGCAGCAGTAGTCAAATCAGTGGCATTGTTTTACAGCAGGGAGGGTCAAAGTATAGAACAGCAGTAGTGATAGGGGTTCTGAATCCTAGTTTGGGGTCTTGCTGTCATGATATCAAGATTACTCATTGAATAAAGTCTTTCTATTATTGATTATTCTGTTCATGGTTATGTATAACAAAACCCGCTAATATATTTCACAGCTAGACGAGGTTTTCATATTAATTTTTATAGATTTTCCTTAAATCACTCTTTATGCCACAGAGTACTCTGTGGGGTACTCACACAAGTGCAACGGCTGGTACGAGATTTACCAACTCTATTAACTTTAACTGCTTCAAGCTTGTGCTTACACATCAATGTTTATAACAGCTGAGGTCCCTTAGGATGTGGCTTACCAAGTTGTCTTGGGCTAACAAGTGTGTGCCTGAAACCTGCTTCTAATTAAGTGCAGGATTAATTAGGGCATTATAATTAGGGGCACAACTTGGTAATTCTGTAGCTGCAGCAAACACTCCAGGATGGTATGTTATCTCCCTGGTGAAGGATGTCTCTGTGCAGGCACAGGATATTCTGAAAGTGGAAGGTGATTACCCAGAGGTTGTGGTCCATATTGGTAATAATGACATTGGCAGAAAGAGAGAAGAGGATCTGCAAAGATGGTTCAAGAAGTTAGTTGGAAGTTCGATAGCAGGCCTGTTAAGGTTGTAACCTTGGATTTACTTCCTGTGCCTGTGCTAGTGAGGCTAGGAATCAGAAGATAGTACAGTTAAATATGTGACTAAAGAGTTAGTGTAGGACGGAGGGCTTCAGGTATGTGGATCATCAGGAAATATTCTGGGGCAGGTGAGATCTGTTCAAGAAGGACAGGCTGCACTTAAACTAGAGGAGCACCAATATCATGGCAGGAGATTTGAGAGTGTTTAAACTAACAGGGGGGAGAGAACTAGAGCAGTAGGCCTGCAAGTAAAATGACCAAAGAGGAGTCAGAGACTAAGGCCAGTAAGGCTAAAAGGAAGAACAGAGAGGGAGACGTTACTGAACACTGGAAGACTGGTGGTCTGAGATGCCTTTGTTTTAATGCGAGCGGTATGACAGGTAAGGCAGACAAGCTTAAAGCTTGGATTGCATCATCATAAAACTATGATGTTGTAGCTATTACAGATACTTAGTTGAGAGGGGGAAAAGTCTGGCAGCTTTGCAGGATTTAGACGTTTCAGGCAAGATAAAGACGGATGTAAAAGAGGTGAACAAGAGGTGAGGGAGTTGCGTTGCTGATAAGGGAGAATATCATACCTGTACTGAGGGATGACACTTTGGTAGGCTCTTCCATTGAGGCCAAAAGGGTACAGCTCAGGAACAGGAAGAGTACAATCATTTTGATGGGATTGTGCTACATACTGCTCAACAGCCAGCGGGTGATAGATGAACAGATATGTAGACTTTGTTATGAAGGTGTAGGTGTGTACTGTACCTTTAAGAGACACTGAAAGCTGGCAAAGACATAGAGAAGCACATAGTGTACTGAAAGATTTTAAAATGTAACATTTGGTTGATACAAATAGCTGGTGCTGTGTTGTCATGGAACAAGAACAAATTCAAAATCGGCCAATCAGTTTAAATTATGCCCCAGATACCAAACTCCAATCAAACTTGAATTTTACTGTTTCGGAGGACATCAAACCAATAAAATGAACTGATGTTATGGGGCATAAAACCGGACATTTTGAACAGTTAGGGTGAGAACGCCCAAGAAAACCAACAAGTATAGACTGCTAGCCGAATAGCTCTCTGAAACGTACCTGTTCTATGAAAGACCTATGAAACAGAATACTGAAGAAAAGACGACAGAGGAATGTCTACAGAGGAAGAAACAAAGAGAAGATTCGACAGCTGGCTGGTTTTGACAATTTTTTGTAAATCTTAATCAGGGTTTTTATCAGACCAGAATTGTAGAGTGGGGAGGTAAAAGATAGGTTTAAGAGAAAGGAGTTGTAAATAGTTATTGGCTTTAATATTCTCCTTTGGACTTGAATAATAAAATTTTTAATTGTTACTATAAATAATGTCCTCTGGGATGGTGCTTTACCTCTCGAAATTTAACAGATTACGGCACGAGGTGAGCTTCTCTGTGTGTCGGGTTTAAATTAACAGAGGGACTTACCCTGTGTTGTAACAACTTATGGAAAATATAAAAACACCAGGATTGTTGTAGTGGATGATATTAACTTCCCCCATATTGCCTAGGACTCACTTAGTACCAAGGGCTTGGATGGAGGTGGGGTGTTGGTGGTAGGATTTGTTTGATGTCTTTAGAATGTTTTTTTTGAAACATTATGTGAATAGTCCAACTAGAGAAGGGGTCATAGGGGACGTGGTACTGGAGAATGAGCCTAGCCATGTGACCAAAGTTTCAGGGGAAGTATTTTGGGAACAGTGACTACAATTCTGTAAGTTTTAAGTTATTTATGTATAAGGGGAAGAGCTGGATGAAAGTATTAAATTGGGGGAAGGCTAACTACCACAATATTAGGCAGGAACTGAGAAATACAGATTGAAGAGTAATTCTACATCTGGCATTTAAAGACCAGTTCATTAGAGTTCAGAATCAGCATGTTCCTGTGAAAATGAAGGAAAGCCATAGCAAAACCTGGGTATCTTGGAAACAAGACAAATTGAGAGTTTAAGCAAAGTGAAGAACGAGGCGTAGGTAAAGTTTATGAAAGTGAAGACAGACAAGGGTCCTTGAAGAATAAAATGATAGCAAGATAGAACTCAAATAAGGAATTAGCAGGGCTAAAAGGGGTAATGAAATGTCTGGTAAACAGATTAAGGAAAATCCCAAGGCATTTTATACATATATAAGAAGCAAGAGGGTAACTAGGGAAAGGGCAGGTCCACTCAAGGACAAAGGAGGGAATTTATGCATGGAGCTGGAGCAGTTGGGTGAAGTTCTTAACGAATTCGGTATTCACAAAGGACGACATGGTGGATGGTGACTTGCGGGAGGGGTACGTCAATATTCTATGGCATGTCTATGTGAAAAAAGAAGAGTTGTCGAGTGTTTTAAAAACATTAAGGTAGTAAAGTCCACAGCACCTGATGGGATCTATCCCAGAAGAGGCAGGTGAGGAGAATGCTGGGGGATTGTATGAAATTTTTGTATTCTCTTAGTCACAAGAGAGGTCGCAAATGACAGGAGAACAGCCAATGTTGTTCCACTGTTTAAGAAGAGTTGAAAAATGTGGTGCTGGAAAGACACAGCAGGCCAGGCAGCATCCGAGGAGCAGGAGAATCGATGTTTCGGGCATAATCCCTTCTTCAGGAATCTTTGCAGGAGAATCGGCGTTTCAGGCATAAGCCCTTCTTCAGCCTCCTCAGATGCTGCCTGGCCTGCTGTGTTTTTCCAGCCCCACATTTTTCAACTCTGGTACTCCAGCATCTGGAGTCCTCACTTTCTCCCACTGTTTAAGAAGGGCAACAGGGATCATCAGGGAAACTACAGACAGGTGAATCTTACATTAGTGATAGGGAAATTATTGGAAAAGGTTCTTAGGGATACGATTTACTCACATTTGGAAAATTATGGACTTATTAGCACAGGCAACATGGCTTTGTACAAGGAAAGTCATGTCTCACAAACATGTTTTGAGTTTTTTGAGTAAGTGACAAAGATGGTTTATAAGGGCAGGGCGGTAGATGTTATCTATATAGACTTTAGAATGATCTTTGCCAAGGCCCTTGTGTCAGGCTGATACAAAGGAGAAGTCACAGTGAACAGTGGTGAGCTAGTAAACTGGACACAGAACTGGCTGAGTCATAAAAGACAGAGTGTAGCAGTGGAAGGATATTTTTCAGATTGGAGATCTGTGACCAGTGGTGTTCTGCAGAGATCAGTGCTGGTATCCCTGTTGTTTGTAATATATATATATGAGGAGAATGTAGGTGGCCTGATTAATACACTTACAGATGACACAAAGACTGGGGGAGCAGCGAACAGTAAGGAGAATTGCCAGAGGATACAACAGGGTAGAGATAACCTGGAGACTTGGGCAGAGAAATGGCAGATGGAGTTCAAACTGCACAAATGCAAGGTGATGCATATTGGGAGATCTAATATAGGATGGAAGTATACAGTAAATGACAATAGGTCACATTCAGTAAAAATGTCATTTACAATGAGATACAGGTTTAAGGTAAAAGGAGGTAAGTTCTGTTTTGTTCCCCTCAGGATCTTATGTGTTTCAATTAAGTCACCTCTGACTTTTCTAAATTCGAGAGGATGCAGGCTGACCAGCCTTTTCTTGGAAGGCAATCCACTCAGTCCCATATTAGTTTAGTAAATCTTCTTTGAACTGCTTCCAACACATTAACACCTTTCCATAAGTATGGTGATTAATACTGTTTCCAGGTGTGATTTTACCAATGTCCTGTATACCCTCCCGATCCTTGCATTCAGTTCTTCTCACAAGAAACCGTAACATCCTATTAGCTTTCCTGATTACTTGCTGTACTTGTATACTAACATTAACATGATTCATGCACTCGGACCCCCAGATCTCTCTGCATCTCAGTGCTCTATAAACACGCACCATTTATATAATACACCTAATGCAGGAGAATATAATTCTGCTGACAATGATGGCCCAAACTGCACCATGGAGTTTCAGTTTTGAGCTATTCTGAATTTCTCCCATTTGGCAAGGTAATAGTGCCACACAAACTGTAGAGGATGTGTAAAAACAACCCATTTGCCTCCACAAGAATTGTGTGGTGATTACTTTGCCACTATTATAAGTAGATTCATCCATGAAAAGTAGATTGCTGAAAAGTAGATTTTTGATGTTACTTCCCCTTCTATTTGTTGCAACACAAATCTAGCTATGTCCTTCAAGATTCAATCAATTTGATCAGTCAAAGTGTTAGGGAATGAGTTTTAGAGAGTAAGTAATTAGGATTTGTAGTGTACTGTCTAGAAATGTGATACAGACAATTCAATGGGGTACTGGATAATTACCTCAAAAGAAAATTGCATGGCTATGTGGGAAAGACAGGGATGTGAGACTAACTGAGTTCTTTTTGTCGTAAGCCAACACAGGCACATGACAGGCTGAATGATCTCTTTCAATTCCATAACTTTTTTATGGTTCTTTAATTGTGAAAGTTGCTCAACAACTTCAGACTTGAGGGCAATCAGGAATGGCAATAGGTTCCTAGGCATGCAGCCAAAGGAAGGTTGCCTGAGCTCAGTACCTAACAGCACCTGTAGGACTCCCCCCTCAGTAAAGCTGATGGCTTCAAAGAGAAGAGGAAAGAGAGAAAACTAGTTAATGAAACAAAAAAAAAATTAACATCACTATGGAATAACTTTCGCTGCAATACCAGGGCAATACATCTATTACACACTGTTTAAAGCTGTGTCACTAATAGATGAACAGTGTAAACCATTTATCTGGAGCATCTCTCTTGCTAAGTCAAGTTTTCTGCACAGCACAGACAGTATTATAAGGAGGGGCTACTGTATATATTAACCATGTTAGTCAGAGTTGAATAGAAATCAAATGGGAAGTTAAAAAACAATTGTCATTCTATTATACATTTCTTTCCTACCATTAACTTTCAAGGAAGCACTGGTTTGCTGGTCTCCAATGTCGCAAGAGTATCTTCCACTATCTTCTGGTTTAAGTTTGTGAATAACCAGCTCAACAATGGATTCTTTCTGTTTCATTTCATATTTGGCGCTAGGCTGAAGTAGAGTGGATCCTTTTGTCCATTGTACTGCTGTATCCGATCTGCTAATTTCACAATGCAGGATGGCAGTATCACCCTCTTGAGCTTCTTCATCTTTAAGCTTTTGCTTGAAGGTCGCAGGCAGGGCTATTTGGGCAATAGTAAAGACTGAATGTTAGAACAATAACTTATAATACATTAGTTGTTTACTTATATGTGGGAAATGACACAGTGTTGCTCAATGCACTCTCCCTCTTATAGCAATAGCACTGGATAAACAAAACCAAGGATTATGAGATGCAGTTCACTTCCAGGATATCACAGCTGCCACAAAAATAAAAGAAAACCGAAGGAAAAGTTATCCAAGTCATCAAACCATGTTCCATCAAAGCACCACTTGTTTCATCACAGACCTCTGAGAATCCAATATGATGATCACATTAAATTGCTTACAAAAGCAAACTACAGAGATACTAAAAACTGCTTGAAATAGCTGAGCAAATAATGTCAGAGGAGTAGTCTTTCATCAAAACGCATGAATAACTGAAATTTTCAAAATAATATAACTTCTTCTATTTGGGTTTGGTTAATCCTCCAATAAGTTATTAAAGAGAAAGTAAGAAACATACACTTGCAGAATTTATTCAAAATGATCAGGCTTGCACTAATGTTATTTTCAAAGTAATGTTTTGTCCAGCTTGTAATTATATTTTCCTTGATTTTTTTCCACTCCAGAAAAACTTGCCAGTCTAATTTACACCTTATTCATTTTAGAACATTGCCACAATTGTTGACCTGAAGTGAATAATGCTATTTGTACTAATTTCCTACAATAAGGTCCTAATCGTCAATGAGCATACCTCAGATGTAGAGGTTGACTTTTAATTTGCTGTCTGATTGTAAAACTGTTCTTGCAAAGCAACAACTGGTTACAGAAACTGCTCAATTTCAATTGCTATCAATAGAAATGAAAATTAAGTTGTTTCGGTTGCAGACAGCCCATTTACAATGTCAGTTTTCCAGCCGCACAATAAATTAAACATCTGTCTCTAACCTCAATGTGTGCAAAATTACATGGAAGAAAATGCAGAAGTGACTAAAGGAGATAGGGAGCACTAATCCTAACAACCCTAGGAAAACACATTAAGAGGAAATTGAGGCTTGCATTTCCAGTGCGAGCAGCAGCGAAGGTAAGACCGTTTGGTTTTAAAAGTGCGAGGAAATTGAGGCTCCATGACACTCATTCTCTTAAGCACTGAAACTTCCCTTTGGTTCCATGTGTTATGGACCAGATCAGTTCCCCTCAGAATATTTTAAGAAGGCAGCCTAGATTCTATTTTTTTTTCTTATTTTAAAGGAAAATGTAAAGTGCTGTGTTCCAGGTGCAACTTGACTGGTCAAACTACTCGACATTAAGCAAAATACAATTTATTCAAGCATGATACTAAAAATACAACAAAGAGAGAAGAAGTTAGAATAACGTAACTCTACTGGAAAACTTAACAGAATAATAGATATAGCAACTATTACTAATCAACTGTTCCAATATGGCATCATCCCATAAACACATCCCTTAGAATAATTTTCAGAAAATAGATTTGTCTCACAGGTAACTCCAGCAACCCAGAAGGAAAAACATAACTCAGGGAGAGTAGCAGCCAGAAGACATTTATTGCAGCTTCTAACCTTTATCAGACTCCAACAGCATCTGCTTAAAGCTAAAAGCAACACTAGAAATCCTGTTTTAGGAAGGCTGGTCACACTGATCCAGGCTACGTTTCTATTGTTCCAACTTTAAAAGACATCCCCAAGGTCTCACAAGCTGATTACGTTACCACTGATTGCTCCTCACCTCTCGTACAATCTCTCTTAAAAGAAACCATGACAAAATGCACCTCTTAAAGCCACTGCATTGTCACATGCACGCATCTGATGCAAAACGCAACATGAATCATCCTTGTGATAAAGGGATTAATGTGAATGCTAGAGGCTTATGTTACAATATGGGGTAGTCATAATAGGGATTTTCTAACGGGCCAGTATTCGAGAAGGGGACGTAAAAGATAGGTTTAAGAGAAATGAGTTGTAAGTAGTTGTTAGTTAATATTCTCTGTTAGACTTAAAGAATAAAGTTATTAAACTTTTACTTTAAATAGTGACTTTGGGGACAGTGTTTTGCCTCTCAAACTTTAACAGATTACAGCATGGGGTGAATCTTTTCTGTGTGGCTGGTTTAAATTAGCAGAGGGATTTACCCCGTGTTGTAACAGTTTGGAGCTCGTTGTCAGAATTTGAACAGTTTGGGTCTGAGATTTGTGATTTGAACAGGTTTGGACAGATCCAGTCTGAGATTTGGACAAATTTGAATAGATTTGGGGTATGAAAAGGTCCAACAGATTCAAACACTTGCAGGTTAGTGTTCTAGATCTTTAAATAAAACATAGGTAAGACAATTTGTTTAATTTCAAAGACTTGTGGTTGATTAAATTAAAAGTGAGAGAAATGGCTCTTAAAATTGTGAAAGAGATTCTGGGATTTGAAGATGATTTACGAGTTTGCCAAGAAAATTTACAAGTAAAGAAAAAGGCCGTACTTTTAGAATTAACAAATAAATTAGATTTGGGATTAATCAAGGACAAAAGTAAGGCTGAAGCCAAGAAACAGAAAAGTGTATTAGAGGTAGAAAAACTTAAATTAGAACTGAGGAAAATGGAGTTAGAAGATAAACAAAATGAGAGAGAAAGAGAAAGAGAGAAGGAAGAAACAGCAACAGAGAGAAGAGAGAGAGAAAGAGAAGAGAGATAAATGAAGAGAGAGGGAGGTTCTTAGCTGAGCAAAAAGAGAGAGAAGAAAGGAAAAGACAAAAAAAGAGTGAATTTGAACTTGAGAAGTTGTGACTTAGTCAGCAAAGTCAAGTTAACAGGATGGAGATTAAAAGAGAAAATAATGATAGATACAAATATATCAAAATCCTGCCACATTTGGATGAGAAAGATGTTGAAGCCTTCTTTATATCATTTAAAAAATTGGCTAGGCAGATGGAGTGGTCTCAGGATTTATGCATAACGGTAGTTCAGACTAAACTGGTAGGCCGAGCTAATAAGGTATTTGCCACCCTATCAGATGAGGGGTCAAGAGATTATGAAGAGGTCAAACAGCCTATTTTAAGCGCTTATGAATTGGTACCAGAAACGTATAGACAACGATTCAGAAACATAAAAAAGGAGCCAGATCAAACTTATGTTGAGTTTGAATGAATTAAACATAGTCAATTTGATAGATGGGTGCGTGCTTTAAAGATAGATAGGACCTTTGAGGCTATACAGAGATTAATCTGCTGGAGGAGTTTGAAAACTCACTTCCAGACTTGATAAGAATTCAAGTGGAGGAACAGAAAGTTCAGGAAGTGAGAAGAGCAGCAGAATTAGCAGATGAATACATATTGGTGCATAAGACAAGCTTCTGGCCAGAATTTCTTCCTATGAGGGATAGAAGTTGGGAGAAGGGAAGATACTGCACTACAAAACAAAGAGTAGAGAGCACTGGTAAGAGTTTACTACAGGTTCAAAAAGAAGCCCAAGAGGGTGGAAAGGAGGTGAAAGGCCTCAGATCTTTCCACTGTAGTAAACTGGGACACATAAAGTCACAGTGCTGGTCGTTAGAGAAAGGCACTGTGGATAAAATGTGGTAAAGGAAGCTAAGCCAATGGCATTAGTGAAGGTAGTAAAGGAAGCTCCAAGAGGAGCCGAGAAGTTGCACAGCTTAGGTTGGGCTGGGTATGGAGTTAGTACCTGATGTCTATAAAGAATTTGCTTCTGTGGATAAAGTTTACTCAGAAAGAACAATGGAGAAAGACAAGAAGTTATAATTTTGAGAGATACAGGATCGAACCAGTCTCTAATATTAGGAGATGAGCGAATATGCAATCCTTCTGATCTGTTACCCAAGAGTGTGGTCATTTGTGGGATAAATGGACAGAAATTTAGCGTTCCCCTATGGGGGATCAGGTTGGAGTGCCAACTCAAGACTGGGGAAGTTACAGTGGGAGTGATTGACAGAGTGTCAGTTTGTTCTTGGGAATGTTTTAGCAAATGAACTACCTGTAGGAGGCCACCTAAGGGTACGAAAGACACAGGTTAAGGAACAAAAACATTTTTATTGACCTGGGATGCACAAGGATGTGGTTAAATTGTGCCAAATGGTAGGTAAGCCATAGGCAGTAATAAAACCAGCACCTTTGTTGCTAAATCCCACACTTGAAGAACCTTTCACGCGGGTTATAATTAATTGTGTAGCTCCCCTCCCGAGAACTAAAAGTGGGAACCAGTACTTGTTAACCATAGTGGTTGTGACTACACATTTCCGGAGGCAACTTCAGTACGGAGTTTCAAAGGAAAAGGACAGTAGAGGAGTTAGTAGCTTTCTTCATATGATTTGGGCTACCCAGAGAGACTCAGTCGGACCAAGGATCAAATTTTACTGTTCGGCTGTTTAAGGAGGTTATGGTAGCTTAGGTATACAGCACTTTAAATCCAGTGCATATTATCCTGAATCTCAGGAAGCTTTAGAAAGGTGGCATCAGACCTTGAAGACCATGTTGAGAGCATACTGTCAGGATTACTCAAATGATAGGGATAAAGGTATCCCATTCGTATTGTTTGCATGAGAGATGCCCCAAACGAATCTACTCAGTCCTTCGAGTTAATATTCAAGCACGAAGTGAGAATCTTTTGAAATTAATTAAAGAAAAATTGACAGGCCCAAAGTCGGAAATCTCACATTTAGATTATGTATCGGAGGTGAGGGAGGTTACATCAAGTTGGTGAGTTAGCTAAAAAGCGCCTAAAGAGGGCACAAAAAAGAATGGAACAGGTGGCAGATAAAAGATCTGAGACTCAGATGTTTTCCCGAGGGAATGACATGTTAGTACTGTTACCAGTGATAGGAGATCCCTTCAAAGCCAGGTTTAGTGGTCTCTTTCAAATTGAAAAAAAGTTGAGTCTGGTGAACTATCTTGTAAAGATGCCAGATAGGAAAAATCGGTATCGGATATGTCATGTGAACATGTTGAAACCATATTATATTAGAGAGAAAGAACTGGAGAAAAAGGTGTTGGTTACTGCCTCGCAGAGTGAGGAATCAAATTCAGATGGTGTGGATTTCGATGTGCCTCAAAATAGATTAAAAAATGAAGAGTTGGATAGGTTAGTAAACTATCTGTCTCATGAGCATACTGCAGTATGAGGACATATGTAGGAATCAGATGGGGAGGACTAATGCTATTGTACATGAAGTAGACATAGGGAATACTGTTCTGATAAAACAACACCCCTATCGGCATAGTCCTTCCAAAACCATTCAGGTCCAGAAGCAGGTGGAGGCCATGCTTGACGAGGATATCATCGAACCGAGCCAGAGCGAGGTGAGTTCGCCGATCGTCTTAGTTGCCAAACCGGGCGGGTATCAACGGTTTTGCATGGATTATTGGAAGGTCAACAAAATCGGACTAATATCCAATTCCTAGGAGGACTGTATAGAGGAAGTCGGACAAGCCAGTTACATCACCAAGTTGGACTTACTGCATGGTTATTGGCAGGTACCTTTATCACAGACCGCAGAAGAAATTTCTGTGTCTGTAACCCAAATGGACTATATCAATCTAAAGTGGTGCCCTTTGGAATGAACAACGCCCCCGCCACATTCCAAAGAGTTGTGGCTGGGTTAACAAACTGTGCAGTCAATTTGGACGATGTAGTGATCTTTATTAAGTCCTGGAAAGATCACATGGTACAGTTGGCAGAACTCTTTGAACAATTATGAGAAGTAAAACTGGTAATAAACAAAACTGAATTTGTGAAAGCAGAGGTGACGTTCTTGGGACATAACATAGGTCATGGAAGGTTGACTCCACGGAATGCAAAAACAAAGACCATCGAGGAATTTCCACAATCAGCCTCGAAGAAAGCGATGCTTTGATTCTTAGGAGTCAGTGGATTCTATTGGAAGTTTGTTCCAAACTTCAGCAGTGTAGTGGCACCATTAACTGATTTGCTGAAGAAGAACACAAAGTTTCGATGGTCAGAAAAATGCCAGAAGGCATTCAATCATTTAAAAGCAATAGTAACCACTGCACGAGTTTTAGCTACACCAAACTTAAGAGTCATCGAGTCATAGAGATGTACAGCACGGAAACAGACCCTTCGGTCCAACTCATCCATGCCGACCAGATATCCCAACTCAATCTAGTCTCACCTACCAGCACCTGACCCATATCCCTCCAAACCCTTCCTATTCATTTACCCATCCAAATGCCTTTTAAATGTTGTAATTGTACTAGCCTCTACCACTTCCTCTGGCAGCTCAGTCCAAACACGTACCACCTCTGCATGAAAAAGATGCCCCTTAGGTCTCTTTTATATCTAGTATAGATAAGATACATCTATTCAATGTTATATATAGGTGGGAGGAAGTTAATATGCACCTAAGTTAAAGTAGTCTGTATGTTTTGGTAATGTGTTTAAAGAATAGAAAAGAAATTAAGCCATCTTTTCATTATGACAATTCATTTATTTCTTAAGTGGGGAGGTGTTAAAAAGGTGTAGAGGTGTACTGTACCTTTAAGAGAGTTGCAAAGCTAGCAGGACTACCTGACACAGCACAAAGTGTTCTAAACAAGGTAACAATGTAACATTTGGTCAAACAGCTAGCACTACCTGAGTTGTTATGAGACAAATACAAATTTCAAATTCGGCCAATCAGTTTATACCGCAGGATACTAAACTCCAATCAAGTTTGAATTTAGTATTTAGATAATGTTAAAACCAATGAAACAATCTGATATTTTGGACAGTTAGCCAACACAGCAAAGCGAACTGCCAAAAGACCAACAGATGTAGGTTGCTGGTAAGAGCTCTCTGAGGTACCTGCCTGGAAAAGGAATTTGCACAGAAAAAAAACAGTGAAACTGATCTGGAGAGAGAATCTGCAGAGGAAAATCCACAGAGAAAACTCAGCAGAGCTGAGTGGTTTTGAAATGAGATTTTTTAAAAAATCATAATTGGGATTTTTTTTAATTGAACCAGTATTGTTGAGGGGGAGTTAAAAGATAGGTTTAAGACAAAGTAGTTGTAAATAGTTAATATTGTCTGTGAGACTTAAAGAATAAAGTTCTCAATTTTTTACTTTAAATACTGACTTTGGGGATAGTTCTTTGCCTCTCGAATTTAACAGATTATAGCACAGGGTGAATCTTGTGTGTGGCTGGCTTAAATTAGCAGAGGGGTTTACCCAGTGTTGTAACATTTGTCAGCTCACCTAGAGTTTCAGTAGGGATCTGAACATATGTGCTGTTATATATGATTGCAAGTATTGTGAATGTTTTCACTGCAGGAACCTCTAATGTAATGGTGGTCAGGATGTTGTGTATTTGTTTAGGTTTGGTTGACTGTCACACTCTGGTCCAATCATGTGATATAATGATGACATCATGGTCATTTTGTGCACGAAACAACTTAGTCTAACCATGTTGCCTGTAAACAGCTCCAAAAGAAAGCTCCTTTGCTTAACAGTTCAGCCGCCTGGTCCTTCTTTGAAATTAAAAGGCCTAAGGTTTTCTTCCCTGCAGATTTTTCTGTAGGTTGGAGGGAGTAGTATGGTTCTCACCATGAAACAAAGGTTCTCTTTCGAAGGAATAGCAAGAAGCAGACCTCCAGCCTGACCGAACAGGCCTGCAGTGTCACCACTGTGAAGGTCAGCAGCCATGCAGTGTGGGGGGCAAGGAGACTAAGAAATAAATGGGATGGAGTGGGGCTGGGGTGCTGGGAATGCGAAGGTGGGAGGGATGATGGTGATAGGGTGGAGCAGATGGTGGGAAGGAAGATAGACAGACAGGTAGGACAGTTCAAAAGGGTGTTATCCCAGATTCAACCCTCCAACTTGATAAGGTCGGGGGAGGGGAGATGAGGAAACTGGTGAAATCGACATTGATCTCATGTGGTTGCAGGGTCACAAGGCGGAAGATGAGGTGTTCTTCCTCCAGGTATCGGGTGGCTATAATTTGGCGGTGGAGGAGGCCCAGGACTTGCATGTCCTTGGCGAAGTGGGAGGGAGAGTAGAAGGGTTTGGCCAGAGGGTGATGGGGTTGTTTAGTACATGTCACAGAGGTGTTCTCTGAGACGTTCCACAGGTTGGCATCCTGTCTCCCCAATGTGGAGGACACCACATCAAGAGCAACGGACGCAGTAGATGACATGTTTGGAGGTGCAGGAAAATCTCTGTACAATGTTTAAGGATCCTTTGGGGCCTTGAATGGAGGTGATGGGGGAAGTGTGGGTGCAGGTTTTATACCTCTTGCTTTGGCAAGGGAAGGTGCTGGGAATGGAGGGTGGGTTGGTGGGGAGCATGAATATAACAAGGGAATCGCAGAGGGAATGGGCTCTGCAGAAGGCAGATAGGGATGGGGAGGAAAATATATCTCTGCTGGTGGTGTCTGTTTGTAGATTAGGAAAATGGCGGAGGATGATGCGTTGTCTGGAAATTGGTGGGTTGGAAGGTGAGGACCGGGGGGGTTCTGTCCTTGTTGACCATGTGGGAGAGGAAATTTCAATCCTTGAAGAAGGAGGCCATCTGGGATGTTCCATGGTGGAAATGGTCCTCCTGGGAGCAGATGCAGCAGAGGCGGAGGAATTGGGAGTAAGGGATAGCGTTTCTACAGAAGGCAGGTGGGTGGAGTTTAGTCCAGGTAGCTGTGAGAGTTGTTGGGTTTAAAGTAGATATCTGTGTTGAGTTGGCCACTGGAGAGGTTCAGGAAGGGGAGAGAGGTGTCCAAGATGGTCCAGGTGAACTTGAGGTCAGAGTGGAAGGTGTTGGTGAAGTTGATGAACTGTTCAATCTCCTTGCGGGAGCACGAGATGGCACCAATAAAGTCCTCTATGTAGAGGAGGAAAAGGTGAGCAATGGTGCCGGTGTAGCTGCGGAAGCTTGATTGTTCCACATATCCGACGAAGAGGCAGACATAGCTGGGGCCCGTGCGGGTGCACTTGGCTACCCCTTTAGTCTGGAGGAAGTGGGAGCAGTAGTTGAATTAATTTTAAAATAGTTATGGACAGAAACAAAACTGGTACACTGGTTCAAGTTCTAAATTGGAGCAAGGTGACTTTTCATGGAATTAGACCGGAACTTGCAGGGATTGATTGGAGTGGTTTCTTTGCAGGCAAAGGGATCTCCGGTGAGTGGGAGGCCTTTTAAAGTGAGATAGCTAGAGTTCAATGTCTATATGTTTCTGTGAGGGTGAAGAGCAAGGTTGACAGGAATAGGGAATCCTGGATGACAAGAGATATTGAGGGTATGACCAGAAAAAATGAGGCATGGCTCAGTTAAAGCAGTTGGGATCAAAGGAATCCCTGAAAGTATGCTGGGTATAACGGAGTTTACTGAAGGAAATCGGGAGGATGATAAGGGGGCACAAGGTACCTTTGGCTGAGAAGATTAAGATGAATCTGAAGACGCTGTTTAAGTATATTAAAGGGAAAAAAAACTAGACAGAATAGGACACCAAGTACCAAAATGGACATGTTTGGTTGGAACCACAGGAGATGGGCTGAGTTCCTCAATGAATATTTCTCCACTGTTTGCTGTGGAGAAAGACATGAAGACTTGGGAACTTAGGGAAGTTCCTGGTGATATCTTAGTGACAGTCCATATCACTGTAGAGGAGGTGTTGGACATGCTAGAATGTATTAAGGTGAATCAATCGCCTGCTCCTGACCAGGTATATCCAAGAACACTGCAAGAGGCTATAGAAGAAATTGCAGAGTCCTTGGCTGATATTTTTGCACTGTCGTTAGCCACGGGTAATGTCCTGGAAGACTAGAGGCAAGCGAATGTTGTGCACTTATTTAAGAAGGGCTGCAAAGAAAAACCTGGGTACTATAGACGAGTAAGCCTAACATCTGTGATAGGTACTTGAGAAGATTCTGACAGATAAGGTGTACATGCATTTGGAAAGACAGGGTTTGATTAAGAATCGTCAGCATGTCATTGTGCATGGGAGATCATGCCTCTCAAATTTGTTAGAATTCTTTGACGACGTGACCAGTAAGGTTGATGAAGACAGTAGATGTAATCTAAATGGATTTCGTAAGGTCTTTGATAATGGTAAGCTGCTGTGGAAGCTTAAGATCACATGGAATCCAGGGATAGCTGGTAAATTGAATACACTTGGCTCAATGGTAATAAGTAGAGGGTAATAGTGGAAAGATACTTGTCGGATTGGAGGCCTGTGACGAGCGGAGTGCTGGATGGGTTGTACTGGTTTTGGATGTAGGTTTGCTTGGTTAGCTGCAAGGTTCATTTCCAGATGTTTCATTACCCTACTAGGTAACATCTTCAGTGGGCCTCAGGCGAAACTGAAAATTGTATGGAGGAAGAAGGAGACTACTTCGACTGGGACAACACATCCATCCTAGGACAAGCGAAAGACATGCATGAGAATTCCTAGAAGCATGGCATTCCAACCAGAACTCTATCAACAAACACATCAAGTTAGACCCCATCTACCACCACCTGAGAAAAGGAACAGGAAGTGACATCACCAACCCCAAAACAGCCCAAACATATAAATAGAAATCAGGAATTTTCAGCTTCGCCTGAGGCCCATTGATGTTACCTAGTAGGGTAACGAAACGTCTGGAAATGAACCTTGCAGCTCAGCGAGCAAACCTACATCCAAAACCTCAACCTGAGCTACAAATCTTCTCAACTTGCTAGGGTTATACTGGTCCCATTGCTGTTTGTTATCGAAATCAATGATTTGGATGAGAATGTACAGGGCATGATTAGTAAGTTTGCAGATGACACAGAAACAGATAGTATCGTGGACAGTGAGAGATTATTAGAAATTGCAGCAGGACCTTGATCAGCTGAGGAAATGGGCCGAGAAATGGCAAATGGAGTTAATACAGATAAGTGTGAGATCTTGAATTTTGGAAAATCAAATTAAGTTAGGAGTTTCATGATGAATGGTAGGGCCTTAAGTGTTCTGGATTAGTGGTGCTGGAAGAGCACAGCAGTTCAGGCA
>NC_057714.1:109267946-109271246 GCF_004010195.1 Chiloscyllium plagiosum | reverse complement strand
GTTGGAGGGGTGGGGTCTGAGGGCGGAGGTGCGGGATGTGGACGAGATGCGTTGGAGGGCATCTTTAACCACGTGGGAAGAGAAATTGCGGTCTCTGAAGGAGGCCATCTGTGGTGGCACTGGTCCTCCTGGGAGCAAATACGGTGGAGGCAGAGGAATTGGGAATACGGGATGGCATTTTTTGCAAGAGGTAGGGTGGGAAGAGGTGTAATCCAGGTCGCTGTGGGAGTCGGTGGGTTTGTAAAAAAAAAAAAGTCAGTCGTCATTAATGGAGATGGAGAGGTCCAGGAAGGGGAGGGAGGTGTCAGAGATGGTCCAGGTAAATCTAAGGTCAGGGTGGAATGTGTTGGTGAAGGTGATGAATTGCTCAACCTCCTCGCGGGAGCACAAGGTGGCGCCAATACAGTCATCAATGTAGCAGAGGAAGAGGTGGGGAGTGGTGCCAGTGTAATTACAGAAGATCAACTGCTCTACGTAGCCAACAAAGACAGGCATAGCTGGGACACGTGTGCCCATGGCTACCCCTTTGGTCAGGAGGAAGTGGGAGGATTCAAAGGAGAAATTAAGGGTGAGGACCAGTGCGCGGTGTCCAGGTGAATGCAGTGTGTTGGAGGTGGGCGAAGGGGGCCTCGGAAGGTGGGCGGGAATCCTGATTGTGAAAGTAAGCTCGGTGGCGGAGGCGACAGAAGAATTGTTCGACTTAAGGAGTGTACTGGAACAGAGGAACCTTGGAAGTTCAACTGTACAGTTCTCTGAAAGTGGAGTCACAGGTAGACAGGGCACTGAAGAAGACTTTTGGCACACTGGCCTTCATCAGTCAAGACACTGAGTAGAGAAGTTGGGAAGTTATGATGCAGTTCTCCAGGACATTGGTGAGGCCACACTTGGGTTATTGCATTCAGGTTTGGTCATCTTGCTATAGGAAAGATATTAAACTGGAAAGAGTGCAGCAGAAATTTATAAAGATGTTGCCAGGACTCAACACTCTAAGTTATAGGAAGAGGTTGGATAAGCTAGGACACCTTTCTTTAGAGCATAGGAGACTGAGGGGCGATCTTATTGAAGTGTATAATATCATGACAGGCATGGCCAGGGTGAATGTATTCCGTCTTTTTCTGAGGGTTGGGGAAATGAGGACAAGACGGCATGAGTTTAAGGTTAAAGGGAAAAGAATAAAAAGGAACTAAAGGAGCAACATTTGTACACAAAGGGTGGTACACATATGGAATGAGCTACTAGCGGAAGTGGTTGTGGTGGGTACATTAACAAGGTTTAAAAGGCATTTAGACAAATACATGGATAGGAAAGATTTAGAAGGAGATGGTCCAAATGCAGGAAAAAGGGGTAATTGTGGATGGACACTTTGGTTGGCATGGACAAGTTTGGGCCGAAGGGCCTGTCTCTATGCTGTAGGACTCCATGACTCTAACATCCAGGAAAGAGCAAAGACTGGAGTTTGGATTCTGGAACATCAGAGTACGAGAGCAATAGAATAGGAAGTACTTGAGTTAATGGGCTCCAAGTGTTGCATCACTGAAAGAGACAGTGACGTGCCTACTCAAGAGGAAAAAAAAAAGTCATTGTGTTCACATTCGTACGACTGCCCTTTGGGAATTTAAAGTACACAAGGATGACATGGGCTGACCCATGCATTGCAACTCCCACTTTTGTGTTTTCTCTGCAGTTTGAGTCAAAGTCGCTCACAGAAAGTCTTCAGTTAGCTTCCTGAGGCTATAGGAGACAAAGAGTTTTGCACATTAAGGGTATCAAGGGATACAGGGAGGGATGAGAAAGTGCAATTGATGTGAAGTTTCAACTATGAGCTTATTGAACAATAGAGCAGGCTCAAAGGACCACGTGGCTTAATCCTGTTATTTCTTACAGCAATTACCACTATCTAAATGGCATGACAATGTCACAATTTGCAGGCTACAGCTTCGGCCAATTCAACACACCTCCAATTCCAAATGATTCTTGTAATTTCATTCTATGCAGAACATTCATGAAAATCACCAAAGATGCAGCAACAAAGTCTAGGAGAAGCTAATATACAGCCAATTATCCTTTTACATTAGGCCATAATGCACAGGTTATGGCCAGATAAGCAAAGCCCTCCAGTTGAAGCAACAAATTGCCTGCACTTCATTAAATCTAGTCTACTGTATTCACTGCTCACAACACAGTCTCTTCTATACTGGAGAAACAAAATGCAGACAGGGTGACTGCATTGCAAAGCACCTATGTTCTGTCTGTAAAAATAGCCTCAAGCTTCACTTAAACAGACTACCATGTTCCCATGTCAACATTCCTATCTCATACCTGCTGCAGTGCTCCTGTGAAGTTCAATGCAACCAGGATGAACAATACGTCATCTTCTGTTTAGATACCTTACAGCCTTCAGGACTCAACACCTAATTTAACAATTTCAGAGCATGAACATCTACCATTTCCCTCCCCAACAATCCAGGTCCTGTCATGAAATTCAGCACTGCCAAACTATTTCCCACTACTCATAATCCCCATTGTTACATATCTAACTTCTCCTCTTCTCTGGCTTACCATGAACAATTCCTTCATCTGCCTACCACATTTTTGCTTTATCTCTGGGTTCTGACTCCACTTATCCGCTCACTCAGTTTCCCCTTGATCCACGTCATCAGAAAAAATACCACCTTTTCCTACCTGCTTATAGTTCTGAAAAAGGGTTATAGAGTCATAGAGATGTACAGCATGGAAACAGACCCTTCAGTCAAACTTGTCCATGCCGACCAGATATCCCAACCCAATCTAGTCCCACCTGCCAGCACCCGGCCATCTCCCTCCAAACCATTTCTATTTGTATACTCATCCAGATGCCTTTTAATTGCTGCAGTCGTACTAGGCTCCACCACATCCTCTGGCAGCTCATTCCATACACGTACCACCTTCTGCGTGAAAACGTTGCCCCTTAGGTCTCTTTTATATCTTTCCCCTCTCACCCAAAACCTATGCCCTCTAGTTCTGGACTCCCCTACCCCACGGAAAAGACTTTGTCTATTTATCCTATCCATGCCCCTCATGATTTTATAAACCTCTATAAGGTCACCCCTCAGCCTCCGACGCTCCAGGGAAAACTGCCCTAGCCTATTCAACCTCTTGCTATGGCTCAAATCCTCCAAACCTGGAAACATCCTTGCAAATCTTTTCTGAACCCTTTCAGGTTTCACAACATCTTTCTGATAGGAAGGAGAACGGAACTGCACGCAATATTCCAACAGTGGCCGAACCAATGTCCTGTACAGCCGCAACATGACCTCCCAA
>NC_057714.1:109240744-109267634 GCF_004010195.1 Chiloscyllium plagiosum | reverse complement strand
GAACATCTTATGGAAGTCCATATAGATCACATCTACTGCTCTGCCCTCATCAATCCTCTTTGTTACTTCTTCAAATAATTCTGTCAAGTTTGTGAGACATGATTTCCCATGCACAAAACCATGTTGACTATCCCTAATCAGTCCTTGCCTTTCCAAATCTGTGTACATCCTGTCCCTCAGGATTCCCTCCAACAACTTGCCCACCACCGAGGTCAGGCTCACTGGTCTATAGCTCACTGGCTTGTCCCTCCCACCTTTCTTAAACAGTGACCCCATGCTAACCAACTTCCAGTATTCCGCCACCTCACTTGTGATTATCGATGAAACAAGTACCTCAGTAAGAGGCCCAGAAATCACTTCCCTAGCTTTCCACAGGGTTCTAGGGTACACCTGATCAGCGTCAAGATTAGAGTGGTGCTGGAAAAGCACAGCAGGTCAGGCAGCAACCGAGGAGTAGGAAAATCCACGTTTTGGGCAGGAGCCCTTCATCAGTATTCTCATTCATGATGAAGGGCTCCTGCCCAAAACATCGATTTTCCTTCTCCTCAGATGCTGCCTGACCTGCTGTGCTTTTCCAGCACCACGCTAATCTTGGCTCTGATCTCCAGCATCTACAGTCCTCACTTTCACCCACATCTGATTAGCAGCTAGGGATTTATCCACTTTTACGCGTTTCAAGACATCCAGCATTTCCTCCTCTGTAATATAGACATTTTTCAAGATGTCACCATCTATTTCCCTACATTCTATATCTCCCATGTCCTTTTGCACCATAAATACTGATGCAAAATACTCATTTAGTATCTCCCCCTTCGCTGCGGCTCCACACAAAGGCCGTCTCGTCTTGCTGATCTTTGAGGGGCACTATTCTCTCCCTAGTTACCCTTTTGCACTTAATTACTGGACTTGAAACATTAACTCTGTTTTCTCTCCATAGATGCTGTCAGATGCTTTGCATTTCTCCAGCAATTTCTGTTTTTGTTGTTTCAGATCGCCAGCATCCACAGTTCTTCATTATATTATCCCATAAGACTATAAAGTAAAAGGAACAGAAGTAGGCCTTTCAGCCCTTTGGGTCTGCTCCACCAGTCGACATTCATTCCTCCAGACGGGCTTTTGCCCAAAACGTCAACTCTCCTGCTCTTCCGATGCTGCCTGACCTGCTGTGCTTTTCCAGCACCACACTCTTGACTCCAGTCAATCAACCCTATTCTCCTGCGTTCTCCCTGTAACCCTTGGTCCCCTCATTAATCAAGAACCTATCAATCTCTGTTATAAATACACTCAATGACTTGGTCTCCACTGCAATGTGTTCCACAGATTAACCACCCTTTGGCTGAAGAAATTCCTCCTCATCTCAATTCTAAAGTGTCATGCCTTTACTCGGAGGTTGTGTCCTCGGATTTCTAATCAGACCTCTCAGTATTCCGTACATTTCAATTAGATTTTGCCTCCCACTCTAGCTCATTTTTAAGCTCCATCGAACACAGACCCAGAGTCCTCAACTGCTCCTCATATGACAAGCCCTTCATCCCTGGTATTGTTCTTCCTCTAGCCCCAGTCAGCACATCCTTATTTTGATATAGGGCCCAAGACTACTCAAAATTTTCCAAATGTGGTCTGACCAGAGCTTTATACAGCCTCTGCCTTTATATTCTAGCCCTCTTGAAATGAATGTCATCATATCATTTGCCTTGCTGTCAACTGAACCTGCATGCTAACTTTAAGAGAATCATGAATTAGGAATCCTGAGTCCCTTTGTGCTTCAGTTTCAAAAGCCTTTCCGTACTTAGAAAATAATCCTCACTTCTACTCTCCCTAACAAATTGCATAATCTTACACTTTCCCACATTGTATTCTATCTGCCACTTCTTTGCCTACTACCCTGGCCTGTCCAAGTCATAGAGATGTACAGCACGGAAACAGGCCCTCTGTCCATCTCGTCTATGCCAACCAGATGTCCTAACCTAATCTAGTCCCATTTGCCAGCACGTGGTCCATTTCCCTCTAACCCTTTCCTATTCATATATCCATCCAGATGCCTTTTAAATGCTGTAATTCCAACACACCACCGTGTGTGTGAAAACGTTGCCCCTTAGGTACCTTTTATATTTTTTCCCCTCTCTCCCTAAATTGGTGCCCTCTCATTCAGGACTCCCCTACCCAAGGGAAAAGACCTTGACTATTCACCCTAAACCGATGCCCTCATGATTTTATAAACCTCCACAAGGTCACCCCTCAACCTCCGAGGCTCCAGGGATCTAGTCTACTGCATTTGCTGCTCACAATGTGGTTTCCTTGACATTGGGGAAACAAAGCATAGACTGGATAACCACTTCACAGAACATTTATGTTCTGCCCACAAAAAAAGACCATGAGCTTCCAGGTGCCTGCCACTTTAACACTCTAGGAGAAAGTGAGGACTGCAGATGCTGGAGATCAGAGCTGAAAATGTGTTGCTGGAAAAGCGCAGCAGGTCAGGCAGCATCCAAGAAGCAGGAGAATCAACGTTTCGGGCATGAGCCCTTCTTAAGGAACACTCTACCTTGTTTCCTGGCCAACATCTCTGTCTCAGACTTTTTGCAATGCTCCAGCGAAGCTGGGAGAATACCACCTCATTTTTCACTTGGGGACCCTGCACCCCCCCCGGACTCATATCGAATTCAATACTTCCAAGGCCTGAACTTCCCCATATCCTAGCTCCCTTCCACACACACTAGGCCTTATTATAATGTAGTCTGCTATTACACACTACCTATTGTTAGCCACTTCATCAGGAATGGACAAGGGCTTTCATTTACTCCTTACCCTTTCCTCAGCCCTAGCTTCTGCATGTAAACTGGCATTTTCCTTGCTACCATCAGTTCTGTGGAAGGGTCACTCGACCCAAAATGTTAACTTTGATTTCTCTTCATAGATGCTGCCGGACCAGCTGAGCTTTTCCAGCAACTTCTGCTTTTGTTTCTGATTTACAGCATCTGCAGTTCTTTCAGTTTTTATTCAATAAGTGGGACTGGTTTAGTTTGCGATTACATTCAGCATGGACTCGTTGGACCAAGGGGTTGTTTCCGTGCTGACTCTAAGTCCACATTAGTGCTTTGGGAATTTACCTTAGTTACAATAAAAACAGAAAGGCTCTCCCCCAGACATCATCCCTCTCAATCTTTCAATATCCACATAAGCCCCTTGCCTCCTCAACAAACAACCTCTGTGGCTTCTCCTATCTTCCATGCCAAGGTAGCCCCCACTTCTCTTCAACAATCCCCATGAATTTTCTAAGATAGTATGACCACAGTTCAATCTGAAACGTATCTAACAGCTTCTCTTCAACAAGGTGGGATCAAACATGACTTTTCATGACACATCAACTAATAGATGAAGTAACCAATATTTTGATTCTTATGAATGCATTGGATAACCAGCTCAAATAATTATAATTGACTGAGGTAATTTAAAGAAAGTGAGGACTTCAGATGCTGGAGATCAGAGTCATAGCATGTGGCACAGGAAAAGTACAGCAGGTCAGGCAGCATTCGAGGAGCAGGAGAGTTGATGTTTTGGGCATAAGCCCTTCCTGACGAACGGCTGATGCCCGAAACGTCGACTCGCCATCTCCTCGGATGCTGCCTGACCTGCTGTGCTTTTCCAGCGCCACACTTTTTGACGATGAGATAACTTGAAGCAACCAAATATTTCTACAATCAAACAAGTTTCGAAAGAGTCCTAAGTTTGTCCTAAGTTCATCTTAGGAGTAATGACAATTCATGCTGCTTTGTCCTGGATGATGTCTAACTTCTGGAGTGTCGTTGGAGCTGCGCCCACAACTCATGTTTTGTAGATAGTGGATAGGCTTTGGGGTGTCATTCACTGCAGAATTCCCAGTCATTTATATGACTGATCCTGTTAGGCCTCTGGTAAAGTGTAAAGTGGGGGGATTCAGTGATGATCATATCAATGTAAGTCAGGTCAGATGATTTGATTCTCTCTTGTTATAAATGTTCACTGCCTAATACTGGTGTGGGGTGCATTGTAATTGCCATTTATCAGCCAAAGCCCGAATGCTGTCCAGGGCTTGCTCTGAATGGACTTAGGTTATTTATTTATCTGAGGATTTGCAAATGGTTCTGAGTAATCTGATATCATCAGCAAATATCCCACCTCTGACCTTTTTAATAGAGGTAAGGTCACTAATGATGCAGTTTAGGGCTAGGCCAAGGACACCATTCTGAGGAACTCCTGTAGTTATGACCTTGGACAAATATCACTGACCACCAATCATTGAAATGACTTTCCATGTGGTCACATTAATACCCAATCTTGTATGTTATGGAAGAAGCTACTTGCATACCTCGAATATTGTACTTAAATGTCTTAATTTCCTCTGTCACTGTAAAAAAGGCCACAATTCAATAATTGTGGAATATTCTTTCAAACAGGATTTTGCACGCCTACAGGTAACTTTCATAGGCATTTCTGTAAGAAATTTTTAATTAAACATTTACCTTTCACTGTTAGTGCAGCAGAAGTTTTCTTATCTCCAGCTTCAAAAGTTATATTACCAGAATCTTTCACTGAAAGTTTTTTAACTGTTAAAATGTGATAGCCATCCTCTTGTGTTTTAATTTCGTTCACATCATTGGCATGTAGAGGTGTTTTATCCAGGAACCACTGAACGTTGCTATAATCCGTTGGTGATATTTTGCATTTAAATGTTGCTGATTCACCTTCAAGGGCTTCGACATCTTCAAGGTCTCCAATTATTTGAATTTTTTGACCTGCAATTAGTACAATGAATTGCATACTTCGATGGAGGTTAGAACTCTTCTTTTTAAGACCTAAATTTATTTGCAGCTCAAACTAATATGTTGAATATTTCTCTTCTATGCTATTAGTAAAATGAGTTTCAACTCCATTTTCAATCAATATGAGGATACAGCACAACATTATCCTCATGAGTGAAGTTAGGTGGAATTTTATGTGTCAGCATGCAACTTGTTATTTGGAAGAGATAATACTATTTATATGGGGGATATGGGGGGAATTTAATTCACAACTAAAATTGGCTTCAAGTGGGCAGGAAGGCCATAGCACTATTTCTGCACAAATCCTTTCAATGGGCAGAGTCTATGCTGTACATTCTCATTCCTCCCTACCTTTTATCTTAGCCTGCTGGACACACTTTCCTCATTCCTGAAGAAGGGCTCATGCCCGAAACGTCGATTCTCCTGCTCCTTGGATGCTGCCTGACCTGCTGCGCTTTTCCAGCAACACATTTTCAGTATTGAATATAGGAGTTGGGAGGTCATGTTGCAGCTGTACAGGACAGTGGTTAGGCCACTATTGCAATGTTGCATGCAATTCTGGTCTCCTTCCTACAGAAGGATGTTGTGGAATTTGAAAGGGTTCAGAAAGGATTTACAAAGAATGGAGGATTTGAGCTATAGGGAGAGGCTGAATAGGCTGGGGCTATTTTCCCTGGAGAGTCATAGGCTGAGAGGTGACCTTATAGAGGTTTATAAAATTATGAGGGGCATGAATAGGATAAACAGATAAGATCTTTTCCCTGGGGTGGAGGAGTCCAGAACTAGTGGGAATAGGTTTAGCCTGAGAGGGGAAAGATATATAAGGGACCTCAAGAACAACGTTTTCACGCAGAAGGTGGTGCGTGTATGGAATGAGCTGCCAGAGGAGGCTGGTACAATTACAGCATTTAAAAGGCATCTGGATGGGTATATGAATAGGAAGGGTTTGGAGAGATATAGGACGGGTGCTGGCAAATGGGACTAGATTGGGTTCGGATATTTGGTCAGCATGGACGAGGCGGACCAAAGGGTCTGTTTTCATGCTGTACATCTCTATGACTCTATGACCTCCTTCTGCATCATAATAATTCTGTGAATTAATAAACATAGTCAACAATTTGGCATCACCTCTCAGGACTTGGATTTGATGTATTAAACAGATAATAACCCAATCACCCAGTGACCACAAGTGTTCATACTTCCCTTCATTATATGCTACTGTTTCCCACCTTCCTCCCCAGCAATCTGAGCACTTTTATCACAGGTGTCACTTTGCTCTTCACAAATCAGAAGGGAATACTCTACAAGTTCTCATTAAACAAATGTTCCAGACTGTTTCATGGTTTTTGACGGTACAATACATGCAGTCTATGAACCCTGCATTCATAAGAAGCCAGGTATTACAGCAAAAGGTGCTTGAGGTGCATACTGACTGTTCGCACCAATTCAGAAGGTTGCATGGCCATTGCATGGCACTGAAGGTGGTCATGGGAACAGTTATGAACAGCAAAATGGAAAATTCAGTGAATCTTCCTTGTATCCTTGACACATTTCAAGATAAAAAATGATACGGACTGTCATGATTGTTGGTGCTGTAGGCAAACAACCAACTGCAACAGGAAATAATATGTGGAGATCACAGCAGGTCAGTCAGTATCCATGGAGAGAGAACAATTTAACATTTCAAGTCTAGATGGAGACTTGAAACGTTGGCTTGGTCTCTCTCCATGGATTCTTTGTTGTTTTCAGTACAGTTTCCAGCATCTGCAGTAATTTGTTCCTATAATGTCATTTGTAGAGCTCTGGTGCAGCATCTCCCATAAAGATCCTCATCATTCGTTACACATCACACAAGGGAAGCGATTAGGCTTGTGTACTCACACAGTAAATAAAGCCTGGCTCAAGCTGCTCTCCTTGCCTTTTGATTCTGAAAAGGCCCTGTTGCTTCCCCTTGTCACCAAGTAGTAATGATGTTGCTCTTCTTCAAGCAACCAAATCAAAGTAGGAAGAATGTCACCCATATTAATACATATAGAATAAATGTAGAAAAAATCTTCAAGGTAAACAGTCCTCGCTAATGGAAATTAAAAATATAATAGCAAGCAGATGCCTGTCGGTGACAGTAACTTTTCTTTGCATGTATTCTAGCAGGCAACTAGAATGCGTAAAGGTGACAATAACTGGAATCAACAGCCATTGGACAGTAAGTGTCACAATGGGATATTTCTCTTCACTTATATCCTGTTCAAGCTGAAAGCAGGAATTGAAAATTCCTTTACATAAAATCCCAAATTGTGAAAGCAGGTCATTCAGCCCATTGACTCCACACCACCTTTCCAAAGAGCACCCAGACACTCCCCAACTCTATGCCTGCAGTCATAGTCATAGAGATGTATAGCATGGAAACAGACCCTTCGGTCCAACCCGTTCATGCTGACGAGATATCCCAACCCAATCTAGTCCCACCTGCCAGCACCCGGCCCATATCCCTTCTGCATTCCTCATTGCTAATCCTCCTAGCCTGCACATCCCTGGACACCATGGGCAATTTAGCATGGTCAATCTATCAAATCTGAACATCGTTAGACTGTGAGAGGAAACCGCAGCGCCTGGAAGAAATCCACAAAGACAGGGAGAGAATATGCAAACTCCACACATGCAGTCGCCTGAGGGTGGAATCAAACCCGGGTCCCAGGCACTGTGAGGCTGCAGTGCTAACCACTACTATGTTGTCCCCTCAGTCTTTTTGTACGAATCAAAATCACATCCATGGAAAACATACTAATCTTAAAATTTTGAAGGGCATAAGGGGCAATTTAATGTGCAACGGTTGGATAGTAACCATTGAAACATGGGAATAGAGGAATAGCAGTAAGCCATTCAGGCCCTTGTTCCTGTTCTACCATTCAATGAGATCATAGCTGATCTGTGGCCTAACTCCTTAACTAACCCCAAGCTCCTTATGGCCTGTATTCCTTAATACCTTTGTTTAACAATCATTTCTCCATCTAAGATGTAAAATTAACCACTGATCTAGGATCCATCGCTGTTTGTGGGAGAGAGTTCCAAACATCTTTACTCAGAGAGTAGTAAGGGTATGGAATGCTTTGCCTGCAACGGTAGTAGATTTGCCAACTTTAAGTACATTTAAGTCGTCATTGGACAAGCATATGGACGTACATGGAATAGTGTCAGTTAGATGGGCTTCAGATTGGTATGACAGATCGGCGCAACATCGAGGGCCGAAGGGCCTGTACTACGCTGTAATGTTCTATGTATGTTCTATCTACCAACCTGTCTGTGTAGAAGTGCTTCCTAGTATTGTTAATGTTCTGGCCCTAATTCTCAGACTATGCCCCGTAGTTCTCGAATCACCAACAAATGGAAATAGTTTATTTCTATTTACCGTATTTTTTCATGTCAATATCATGAAGACTTCAATCAGATCACACTCAAATCTTCTGAAGTGGGCCTAATTTGTATTATCTCATTTCGTAACTTAACCCTGATGTCCAGGTATCATTCTTGTAAACCTATGTTGTAATCCCTCCAAGGCCAATATATCCTTCCTAAGGTGTGGTGCCCAGATCTGCTCACAGTACTCCAAGTGGAGTCTAACCAGGGTGTGTATAACTGCAGTAGAACTTCTGCATTCTTGTGTTCAAGTCCTCTAGATATAAATATCCATTACCTTTCTTGATTATTTTTTGCACCTGCTCATGGCTCTTAAAAGCTCCATGCACCTGAATGTCAGGGTAGCATGGTGGATCAGTGATTAGCCACTGCTGCCTCACAGTACCTGGGTTCAATTCTAGCTTTGGGTGATTGTCTGTAAGGAGCTTGCATATTCTCCCTATGTCTGTATAGGTTTCCACCAAGTGCTCTGATTTTCTCCCACAGTTCAATGATGCGCACGTTAGGTTGATTGGCCATGCCAAATTGCCCCGAAGTGTCCAGGGGTATACAGATTAGGTGGAGTAGTCATGGTAATTGCGGGGTTATGAGGGAAGGGTAGAGGGCAGGGGGTCTGGGCGGGATGCTCTTCGGAGAATTCAAGCAGACTTGAGGACTGAATCGGCTCTATCTACACTGTAGGGATTCTATCACTCTAGTTCCCGTGACTTGTTAGATATCCATTATATTTAAGTCCACATCATTTAGAAAATATCCTGATGTATTCTTTTTCAGCCCAAAACGGATACCCTCATACTTATTGACATTGAACTCCATCGGCTCCAGTTTTGCCCATTCACTTAGTCTATCAATATCTCTTTGTAATTTTATGCTATCACCTACACTCTACAATGCCACTTAACATTGTGTTATCAAGGCAAGGAAACCTCCTTCTGATTATCAGGTCTAGTCTCCTCCAGCTAATGAATCAGTCCTTCTCCATGTTGAACAACACTTGGAGGAAATACTGAGGATGGCAAGTGCACAAAATATACTCTGGGTGGGGGATTTCACTGTTCATCATGAAGACTGGCTCAGCAGCAACACGACTGATTGAGCTGGTCAGGTGTTAAAGGACACAGCTGTTAGACTTGGTCTGCAGCACATAGTGAGTAAACCAACAAGAGGACAAAACATACTTTATCTCATCCACATTAATCTGCCGACTGCAGATGCATCTGTCCATGACAGTATCGATCAGAGTGACCACTGCAGAGTCTTTGTGAAGTCCTGCCTTCATGTTCAGAACACCCTCTGTTGAGTTGTATGGCACTATTATCGTGTCAAATTGGGTAGACTTTGAACAGATCTAGTAACTCAAGACTGGACAGCCATAAGGTGCTGTTGGCCATCAACAGCAACAGTATATACCCTGCTCGATCATTGCCATCAAGACAAGGTATCAACCAGGTCAATGAAAAGTGCAGGAGGAAACACCAGTAACAGCAGCACCAGGCATATCTAAAAATTAAACGTCAACATTATGAAGCTACCAAATAGGACTATCTATGTGGGAGAAAGTGAGGACTGTAGATGCTGGAGTACCAGAGTTGAAAAATGTGGTGCTGGAAAAACACAGCAGGCCAAGCAGCATCTGAGGAGCAGGAGAATCGACGTTTCGGGCGTAAGCCCTTCTTCAGGAGCAGGACTATTTATGTGCCAAACAACAGCAAGTTATAGACAGAGCTAAGTGATCCCACAACCAACAGATCAGATTTAAGCTCTGTAGTCCTGCAACATCTAGTCTTAAATAGAGGTGGACAATTAAACAACTTATATGTGGAGAAAGTGAGGATTGCAGATGCTGGAGATCAGAGTCAAAAAGTGTGGTGCTCGAAAAGCATGCCGGTCAGGCAGCATCCAAGGAGCAGGAGAGTCGATGTTTCAAGCATAAGCTCTTCATCAGGAATGAAGGGGTGGTACAAAGGGGCTGAGAGATAAATGGGAGGGGGGGTGCAGTGGGCAGATAGGTAGCTGGGAATGCAATAGGTAAATGGAGGTGGCAGGATGATGGTGATGGTTTGGAGAGGAGGGTGCAGCAGATAAGTAGGAAGGAAGATGGACAGATGGGACAGTTCAAGAGGACAGTGCCGAGTTGGTTGGTTGGATCTAGGATAAGGTGGGAAGAGGGGAAATGAAGAAACTGGTGAAATCTACATTGATCCTGTGTGGTTGAAGGATCCCAATGCAGAAGATCAGGCGTTCTTCTTCCAGGCATCGGGTGGCTAGAGTTTGGCAGTAGAAGAGGTCTGGGACTTGCATGACCTTGGTGGAGTGGGAGGGGGAGTTAAAGTGTTCAGCCACAGGGCAGTGAGGCTGTTTAGTGCATGTGTGTCAGAGATGTTCTTTGAAACATTCTGTAAGGTGGTGTCCCGTCTCTCCAACGTAGAGGAGACCACACTGGGAGCAACGGACACAGTAGATAACGTGTGTGGAAGTACAAGTAAATCTCTGTCGAATGTGGAAGGATCCTGTGGTGCGTTGGATGGAGGGGAGGGGGGAGGTGTGGACGTAGGTTTTCCACTTCTTGCAGTGACAAGGGAAGGTGCCGGGAGTGGAGGGTGGGTTGGTGGGGTGTTTGGACCTAACAAGGGAGTCACGGAGGGAATGGTCGATGCACAATGCGGATAGGTGTGGGAAGGGAAATGTACCCCTGGTGGTGAGGTCTGACTGTAGGTGGCAGAAATGGCGGAGGATGGTGCATTGTATCTGGAGGTTGGTGGTGTGGAAGGTGAGGACCAGGGGGTTCTGTCCTTGTTGCAATTGGAGGGGTGGGGTTCAAGGGCGGAGGTGTGGGAAGTGGAGGAGATGCACTGGATGGTATTGTTGACCATATGGGAGGGGAAATTGCGGACCTAGAAGAAGGAGGCCATCTGGGATGTTCTATGGTGGAACTGGTCCTCCTGGGAGCAGATGCGGCGGAGTCGGACAGATAAGGGATAGCATTTTTACAGGAGGCAGGGTCGGAGGAGGTGCAGTCCAGGTAAATGTGTGAGTCGGTGAGTTGAAGTAGACATTCGTGTTGAGTCTGTCACCGGAAATGGAGATGGACAGGTCCAGGAAGGGAAGGGAGGTGTCCGAGATGGTCGGGTGAACTTGAGGTCAGGGTGGAAGGTGTTGATGAAGTTGATAAACTGTTCAACTTCTTCGTGGGAGCATGAGATGGCGCTGATACAGTCCTCATGGTAGTGGAGGAAAAGGTGGGGAATTGTGCCAGTGTAGTTGCGGAAGATGGACCGTTCCACGTACCCGCCGAAGAGGCTAGCGTAGCTAGGGCCCATGCAGGAACCCATGGCTATCTCTTTTGTCTGCAGGAAGTGGGAGGATTCAAAGGAGAAATTGTTGAGGGTGAGGACCTGTTAAGTTAATCGGATGAGTATGTCAGTGGAAGGGTACTGGTTGGGTCGGAGGGAGAGGAAGACGCAGACGGCTTGGAGGCCTTCATCATGGCAGATGGATATGTGCAGGGACTGGATGTCTATGGCGAAGATGAGGTGTTGGGGGCCAGGGAAATGAAACTCATGGAGGAGGTGGAAGGCGTGGGTGGTATCCTGAACGCATGGGGAGATCCTGGACCAAGGAGAACAGGACAGTGTCAAGATATGCAGTGGTAAGTTCGGTAGGGCAGGAGAAGGCTGAGACGATGTGTCAACTACTGCAGTCAGGTTTGTGAATTTTAGGTAGGAGGCAGAACCGGGTGGTGCGGGGTTCCTGGACTACGAGGTTGGAGGCTGTTGATGGGAGATCCCCTAAGGTGATGAGGTTGTGGACAGTCTGGGAGATGATGCTTTGGTGATGGGAGGTGAGGTTGTGGTTGAGGAGGCAGTCGGAGGAGGTGTCCCTGAGTTGGTGCCTGGCTTCAGCGGTGTAGAGGTCAGTGTGCCAAACTATCACTGCCCACGCCCCCGTCCCCATCTGCTGGTTGATGGTGAGGTTGGGGTTCGAACAGAGGGAATGGAGAGCTGCGCGTTGCTCTTTTCACTTTCAAACGATTTATCAAACTTAACCATGTTATAATCACTATTTGATACATGTTCGCACAAAATTAGGTTACTAATTAAATCTGGCTCATTATTCATTATAAAATCCAATACTGCTGTCCCCTCACTGCAAGCAGGACATATTGCTCTCGGAAAGTATCCTGGACACATCACCGATTCACTCTCTCTCTGATCAGTAGCAGCAGAACCACCCAATATCAATGGGATGCCCAAATCATTTTAATCAATAAGAATCAGTTAAATGTGGTAGGCCAGCCGCCTGAGCATTTTCAAATTTAACAAGTTGGTTTGCGGGTGCAGCAGTTAATTAAGAAGACAAATGGAATGCTGTCCTTCGTTGCTAGAGGGATGGAGTTTAAAAATAGGGAGGCTAGGCTGCAGCAATATAGGCTGGACTGTAGACTGGAGTACTGTGTACAGTTTTGGTCTCCTTACTTGAGAAAGGATGTACTGGCACCAGAGGGGGTGCAGAGGAGGTTCAATAGGTTGATTTGGATTTGAGAAGGTTGGCTTACGAGGATAGATTGAGTAGACTAGGGCTATATTCACTGGAATTTAGAAGAATGAGGGGCAATCTTAAAGAAATATAAAATTATGAAGGGAACAGATAGGACAGAAGCAGGGTGATTGTTTCCATTGGCAGGTGAAACTAGAACAAGGGAACTGAGTTAAGGAGGAACTTCTTCATCCGAAGAGTTGTGAATCTGTGGAATTCTGTGCTCAGTGAAGCAGTTGAGGCTACCTCGTTGAATGTTTTTAAGGCAAAGATAGATAGATTTTTGAACAGTAAAAGAATTAAGGTTTATGGTGAGAGGCAGGTAAATGCAGCTCAGTCCACAAAAAGATCTGCTGTAATCTTATTGAATGGCAGAGCAGGCTCAACGGGGCAAATGGCCTACTCCTGCTCCTATTTGTTATGTTCTTAACAGGCTGCTCATATTTTTCAGTGACTTCAGTTTACTTGTCTTTGGTCAAATCACAGCAGGCAAGACTTGCGCAGTGTGGTGCTACCTCATCTGGTAGTCATAGACTCCACAGCACAGTAGAATGTCCTTCAGCACATGAGTCTGCACCAGTCAGAAACAATCACCTAACTACTCTAATCACATTTCCTAGCATTTGGTCTACAGCCTTGTATGCCTTAGCATCACAAATGTACATCTGCATAAGAACATAGGAACTAGAAGCATAAGTAGGCCATTCAGCCAATTGAGCTGTTAATCTATCTTTCAATTCAAGCATGGCTGATCTCATCTAGGTCTCAACTCCACTTTCCTGCCTGCTCCCCATAACCTTTCAGCCCATTACTACTTTAAAGTCTGTTTATCTCCTCTTTAAATGACCCAGCATCCACCACACTCTGGGGTAACAAATTTCACAGATTCACAACTTGTTGCCAGAAGCAATTTCTCTTCATCTCTGATTTAAATCTGCTACCTGTTATCCTAAAACTATGATATGGAGATTCCAATGGTGCACTGGGGTATACAATGTTAAAAATCCCACAACACCAGTTTATCGTCCAACAGGTTTAAATGGAAGCACTAGCTTTCAGAGCGCTGCTCCAACCACCTGATGAAGGAGCAGCACTCCAACAGCTAGTGCTTCCAATTGAACCTGTTGGACTATAACCTGCTGTTGTGTGATTTTTAACTTCCTAAAACTATGACCTCCTTTTTGAATGGTTTTTGAATGAATGATTTTATTGTCACGTGCACTGTCCAGTAAAATTACAATAAAATACAATGAAAAGCATTCATTTGTTGCCATAATTCTGCACCAATTTGAATAAATTAAGAAGAAAGAAGGAAGATACAGCTCAAAGAGTTTATCAATCCCAAGCCAGCTTATCACCATCAACCACGCCTGCACCACCATCCCTTCTCAACTGCTTCACTGCCATCTAGACCAGACCCAACCAACAAACTTACCAATCTTCAGGCACCATCCTTCACTGCTGAGCCAATACCCCTCTGCTACAGCTTCACTACTGCCTGCTCTGGACCAACCAATATCAGAGTCATGCCTCTTGCTACTGGGCCCACCTCAATGTCACTGAGATGCTTTTCCACTATAACTTTGCTCCCACCATCGCTGGACCCAACTAACAACGAAGTCGCCAATTCTCAGGCGCCATCTTTCACTGCTGGATCTACCTCACTAATTTCCCCTCTGCCAATGTAACAGCTGCCGATCCTTCCAGATTGCCTCACAAGAGGAAAAATTCTCTCTACATCTACCTTGTCAATCAAAAATCAATCTAAGTGCTAGAATCATAGAGTCACAGAGAGTGCAGAAAAGGCCTTTCGACTGCCAAATCTGCACTGATTTAAACACCACTAAATCTCAAATTCTTGCACTTGTTCCATATCCTTGAATGTTATGATATTTCAAGGGCTCATACAAATGTTTTTTAAAAGTTGCAAGGTTCCCAGCCTCCGTTACCTTCCCAGGCACTGCCTTCCACATTCCCACAAATCATCTGAGTGAAAAGTTCTTAAAAGTCATGAGGGTTTCTGTCTCTACCACCCTTACAGAAAGAGAGTTCCAGAGTTAAAGAAATTTTTCCTCACATCTCCTCGAGCCCTTTGCCTTAAGTCTAAGCCCCCTAGTCACTGATCCCTCCCTCATGGGGAAAATTTTATTCCTGCCAATTCATAACTTTATACATGTCAAGCATGTCCCCCTCAATCTCTTCTGCTCCGAGGAAAAAAACTGCAGTTTATCAAATCTCTCTTCATAACTAAAATTTTGCAGCCAGGCAACATCCTGGTAAATCTTCCAAGCACTATCCTGCCTTTCATGTGGATTCCAGAACTGCACACAATCTTTCAGAATTTTAGCTGCTTAACATGTTTTCCTTTCATGCAATATAAATTCACACAAAGACAGGGAAAGATGAAACAAATCATCTCATATCCATGTCTCTAGGATGAACAGGATGCTGCATATTTATCCTTCAAAGTTGTATTGTGATTCTACATTTGTCATAAGATCCTGATTTGCCTGGAGTAATGAGATTGATGCTGTGGAAGCCTCAGTTGGTGACTTCGTCAAAAATGGGAGAAAAAAAATCAAAGACAATGCCAAGATTCCATTTATGGTTTTAGACTTGTTATTATTTCATTCATAGAAATATCAGGGAAGTAGAGAGACAAAAATCAGACCCAGAGTTTCTAGATTAGTACTATGATCTTTGTTGTCTTCCTCCACACACAACCATTTCACAAAATCAAGGAAGGCTTGATTAGATCAAAAGAAATGAAAATTAACGTTAGATGTAAGTGAACAAGATGAGGAGAAATAAAGTTAACAATTAGATTACTTGACAAATCCAAAGTTAAAAATCACACAACACCAGGTTATAGTCCAACAGGTTTAATTGGAAGCACTAGCTTTCGGAAAATTGCTCCTCCATCAGATGGTTGTGGAGTGTAAAATTGTAAGACACAGAATTTATAGCAAAAGCTTACAGTGTGATGTAACTGAAATTATATATTGAAAAAGACCTGGATTATTTATTAAGTCTCTTATCTGTTAGAATGGCCATGTTGGTTTCATTTCTTTCATATGTAAATCACAAAACTTTTTTAAAAGTTATATTCTCAAGTGAACTTTAACAATTGGTGTCACATTGGCCCAGATAATGTATTGAAGGAGTGAGCTTCCCTGTGTGAGATTGTCTGTGCCACAATGGTCAGACTGATTCTAATCTAAAAAATGGATTTACAGAATCTTACATGGATTCATGCAGTTTTTGTGCAAGTAAAATGTAATTCTGCAAGTACAGTTTGGACTATAACCTGGTGTTGTGTGATAGGCAATAACACTAAAATTCTCATTAAAAAATAATTAAGTGGCTATAATTCCATAATTAATTCATTATTTCAGAATTTATCAAGTTAATTTTGTTCCTTTGGGGAAACAGGAGAAATCACAAAGCAAAATTTCTAAAAAAAAAACAATCTTATGATTTTATCTGCATTTGAGAAATGTTTGTGTCATTCAACAAAAAATATTAAAATATTCAAGAATCAGCTGGACAGAATCCATCTTATAATCATGAACACTTAACTCCCCAGCACTAGTGTTACTCTCAAATGTATAATTACCTCTATTAGTCAGGCAAAATTATGATGATGCACATCATTCAATCTCAGATTTCAGCTATTTACTACCAATAAAATTGAAAGGCAATCAATACATATCTTTAAACATTAATTAAATAGCAATTCATCATTTTCTCTTCTAAATAATTATGAGATTGTAATGTAATAATAATTATTATTAGAGAATAAAAAATAATAAATTAAACTGAATAACGTAATTCAGCCAATAAAGCAGTTATATGTGGTTGAATGTTTTTCTACAAGAATATGAGTTTCTGTATTAACTCAATGATATTATTATTAGATTGAGAATAAATGGCTGCTATACAAAGGAAATCATAAAATCAGAGTTTACACTATAAGCAACATCAGCAAACACAAAGCTAGTTATGCAACAGAAATGATCCAGACCTGTAACTGTCAGGTGAGCTCTTGATTGTGCATTACCAATGTCACAAGTGTAGTGGTCACAGTCAATCTTCTCGAGATGATTAATTGTAAGGCTTAGTAAATTGCCATCCTGGTTCAATTCATATTTTTTATTTGGTTTGATTTCTGCCATTCCCTTTCTCCAGATAACCTTTTGTGCTGGCTGTTCCGTTTCACATTCAAAAACAGCAGTTCCTTTTTCTTCAGTTTTTATGTCATGTAACTCTTTGGTAAATCGGTTTGCCATCTCTGGAAAGAATATAGAAAAGTCACATATAGGTCTCAGAGAACTTTCAGGGATTTTTTTAACTCATTCATGGAATGTGGGCATTGCTTGCTAGGTCAGCATTTATTGCCCATCCTTAATTATCTAGACGGCAGTTAGGAGTCAACCACAGTACTGTGGGTCTGGACTCACATGCAGGCCAGATCAGGTAAGGACCAGTTTTCTTCCCTAAAGAGGATTCTCAAAAATTGACAATGGTTTTATGGTCATTATTAGACTTTAAATTCCAAATTATTCTCTTAATTTTTTCATGGTAGGATATGAATCCAGGACTCCAGAGCATTAGGAGCTCTACCTGTAATATTACCAGACTATCATTCCCCCACCCCTACAGTTAGGGCAAAGATGAGGAGGAATTTCTACTCTCACAAGACAGAGGGCTCCTCAGGCTGCAAAAGTACAATCAAAATATACAGATTTTTATTCAGTAAAGAAATAAAGGGTTATGGAGAAAAGGCACACAAATGAGGTTGAGGATTATCAGATCAGTCATGATCTCATTGAATGGTGAAACAGACTTGATGGTAAGGTCCTGGGGAGTGTTGCCAAACAAAGAGATCTTGGGTGCAGGTTCATAGTTCCTTGGAAGTGGAGTCACAGGTACACAGGGTAGTGAAGAAAGTATTTGGTACACTTGCCTTTATTGGTCAATGCATTGAGTATAGGAGTTGAGATGTCATGTTGCGCGCTATAGGACACTGGTTAGGCCACTTTTGGAATACTGCATTCAGTTCTGATCTCCCTGCTACAGGAAAGATATTGTTAAACTTGAAAGGATTCATTCAAGATTTACAAGGTTGTTGCCAGAGTTGGAGGGTTTGAGCTATAGGGAGAGGCTGAATAGGCTGGGACTATTTTCCTTGGAGCTTCAGAGGCTGACAGGTGACCTGATATAGGTTTATAAAATCATCAGGGCATGGTTAAGGTGAATAGCTAAGATCTTTTTCCCAGAGTAGAGGAGTCCAAAACTACCACACACGGTTTTAAAGTGAGAGGGGAAAGATGTAAAAGGGACCTAAGAAGTAACTTTTTCACACAGTGAGTGATGCATATATGGAACGAGCAGCCAGATAAAGAGGAGGAGGCTGGTACAACTACAACATTTAAAAGGCATCTGGATGGGAACATAGATAGGAAGGGTTTAGAGAGATATGGGCCAAATACTGGCAAATGGGACTAGATTAATTTAGGATATCTGGTCGGCATGGACGAGTTGGACCAAAGGGTCTATTTTCGCGCAGTAAAACTTTATGACTCTATGTCTGAATGGCTTACTCCTTCGTTTGTCTTATTGCCTTATGGTCAAATATGCTTATCAACAAAATAACTAAATAACTATAAATAAGCCTAATAACTATATTTGTATACAAAAAAATGAGAACATTACATGCACATGGTGCTAATGACAATAGAGCAGAGAACAATGAGAAAGTCAAGACATGTTATTACCATTTACAGTGACAGTAGCTTTGGTTTTAGAAGTCTCTGTTTCACATGCATACTCTCCAGAATCCTTCATAATTACTTGATGAATTATCAATTTGTTTACAATTCCTTGCTGAGATATTTCATATGTATGACTCTTTCTAATTCTTTTGCCATCCTTAAACCACTTCACTGAAGAATCAGGCTTAGAGGTTTCACAGCTCAATACAATCTCTTCACCTGCTATCACTACCAAGTTCTTAAGTTGCTTTGTAATTTCTGTTGGTTTTTCTGAAACACAAAAAAGTTACATTCTTCTACATAAACATAGATTTTCATCTTCTTACAATTCAACTGTTGCAATGTAAGGCTTTTATGGAATGTAATTATGTATCAATTACACCATCTTAAACATAGAGCAAGACAGTGTAAATAAATGCAAAGTTCTTCTGCAGCTCTTAGCAGTTGTTTCTTGAGCAGTATGATTGGTGCCTCATGAAAAAAGTGATTCTTTCCTATTTGTAGTCTGTATTATTTAGGTAGCACATAATAATGTGGACACTCATTAGGTAATTAAACTCTTAAAAATAATCCTAAATTAAATGATCTGTGGGTCTAACATGCTGAGATAACGTAAGGTAAAGTAATACTTCCGCACCACAAGAAAAGGATGATTGGAACTCAAACTAAAAGAAAGAAACCATGTTCTGCTTAAAGTTCTTTAGCAATCAACACTAGTGGGTGGGTTGCGCTTCGGCGGGTTGGTGTGGGCGTTGGGCCAAAGGGCCTGTTTCCACACTGTAAGTAATCTAATCTAAAATCTAAGTAATCTAATCTAAAAAAACCAATTCATTTCTACCTCCCACTAATCTTGCTAAATAAAAACAATTCTACAGTGAAATTAAGTCGGCAGCAATTAAAATGTATTTTTTTTTACATATGCAAGAGCACTTTAGTGTCTCGAACCATGGAACATTATAGTGTAGTTTAGTGATTGTTTGTGCTGTGATAATGCTTTTATATAGATACAGCTTGTATAAATAAGTGTTCCCATCTGCATTAACAACTGCTTATTGATCCACTGATATCTGCTTAGGCAATAAGATTTCCACATTGTGAAATATGTATAAAAATGTCACTAAGTACTCAGATCAGTGTTGATTTAAACTAATCATACCTTTTACTATTAATGAAGCTTTTGAACTGAGATTTCGCACGTGGAAAATTACTTCCCCAGCATCTGAAAGAGCTGTCTCCTTAATATTAAGGATGTATTTTCGACCAATATTAAATGTCTCAAATCTTTCATTGCCTTCTACTAATAGTCCATTTACCGTCCAGTAATACTCATCAATGCTTTCATGAGAAAGTATGCATTCAAAAGATCCATTTTCACCTTCTTTAATCTCAGTGCTCTTTAGCCGCTTCGTGATTCCAATGTTCAAGTCTGCAACAAAGTAGATACTTAAAGTGAGTACCAAGGCTAAACTTGATTGTTGGGTTCTGATAGACGTTGGACGCTACGTAGGCTTCACTTACTGACACTTGAGAGCACGTACACTTGCAGTGATGAATCTCAAATACATTTGAAAAGAGTGATAAATAGCTATTAAAAACCTAAAATTGAAAAGAATTGAATGCAAGAATATATTAGTTAATATAAAAAGAGTTAAATTAGATATATTTGGAAATTTTTTAAAAATCTGCTTTTTTAATGTGTATACCCATGTGTAGATTGAAAAAAAATTAAAGGTGAATATGCGCAGTTCGCAAATATTATCAGATCATTGGTGTTCACAAGCATTCTTAGGTGGGCGGCACAGTGGCACAGTGGTTCGCACTGCTGCCTCACAGTGCCAGAGACCCGGGTTCAATTCCCGCCTCAGGCGACTGACTGTGTGGAGTTTGCACGTTCTCCCCGTGTCTGCGTGGGTTTCCTCCGGGTGCTCCGGTTTCCTCCCACAGTCCAAAGATGTGCAGGTCAGGTGAATTGGCCATGCTAAATTGCCCGTAGTGTTAGGTATGGGGTAAATGTAGGGGTATGGGTGGGTTGCGCTTCGGTAGGTCGGTGTGGACTTGTTGGGCCGATGCGCAACCCACCCATACTACGTAGCGTCCAACGTCTATATTTGCAAGTCTTAAGCATTGCAAATATAGATTTATTCATTGAAAGGGACTGTCAAACAGATTTGATAATATAATAATGTTCACATCTGTTAGTAGGCAAAATGTTTCTTTGTCATCTGACAGGTGCATAATGTAGAGTTCTAAAGGTACATTAGGGAGATCATTTTTGCAATGGGAGGCACATGACAATACAGAGTGCTAGATTCTACTTCACATTGATAGGCTACACAGGCACAATGTCAGCTGTGGCTTTGTTGGAAGCATACTTGCCTCTGAAAAATGAGGTTCTGGGTTCAAGTTCCCTCTGGAGTTTGAATAGAAAATTAAACCCTGACACACTACTGCAGTACATGTTTTCCATCATATATAAAACACCATCCACTTGCTTGGTGAATACACAAGATTCCATGATGCTATGTGGAAGATGAACAAGGAAATGATCTTTGGTGTCTTGCACAAAGTTTAAGCATGATGCAGAGGTGCCTGTGTTTAACTGGAGTGGACAAGGTCAGAAATCATATGACACTAGGTTATAGTCCAAGAGGTTAATTTGAAGTTACAAGCACCTGACAAAGAAGCAGCGCTCTGAAAGCTTGTGATTTAAAATAATCTTGCTGGACTATAACCTAATGTCATGTGATTTCTGACAATGTTTAAGCACTTTAATATATTGACTGGTCATGATAAGAACATTCTTTTAAAATATCAGAAGAAAATAACCACAACATGCACTGGGCGTTCATAAGGAATGAAATAAAGAAGAGAAACAAAGGCTGTGTGTAAAATAAAAAAAATGTGGTTTGTCTTTCCTGAAATATACAAGTACGTATTCTGGAAATATGTTTGACTCCATAATATGTATGACTAAGACTTAAATCTACTTTTGTGGCTATTTTCCTAGTCTAGCCATTGGGTATGGTTTCATAGCTTTCTTGGATGCTTTAACCATGCTATGATTCTAAGATTTCAGGCTTTATAATCCAAGAGAATCTGAAGTGCAGCAAGGACTCCTCCAAGCACCTTTAAAAATTGGCATTCTTTGGATAAAGCAAGGAAAATTAATATATTTCTCTGTGTGATTGGAACACCTAGCCAAACAATACAGTGACTTAAAACATATCGGCCACTCTGAAGAATCCCAAGAAATTCCAAGAGATCCACACCTGTTGAAGATCTGGATCTCCTTTCTGATTTCTGTACACAGGGTTTAGTTGTTGTTTGGGGCATCAACCTCAGAAAAAAGACTCTGCTCAAGACTCCTATTAAAGCATTATTACTTCTTCAAAGTGCAGAATGGTATACAAATATCTTCTTTCATTTGTTTTTCACTATTTGTCAGGCTACACTAGACATCCAATAGCAATGCATACCTTGGATGGCAACTTTAGCACTTGATCTGTCGGTGCCTATGTCACAAGTATACAATCCAGCGTCACTTTTACTCAGGTCATGTACTACAAGACAAAGTGTTTTTCCAGCATGCAGTAATTCATATTTGTCACTTGAACCAAGAATCACATCATCCTTTTTCCAAATAGGATTGACTTTGGGCTTTGATACTTCACATTCCAAGGTGATCATTCCTCTCTCTTCTCCAATAATGTCATCCAAGGATTTCATGAAGACTATTGGCTTTTCTGCAATATGACAGGTAAAAGACAAATACAGTATCTTCAATTTTCAACATTTCCTCAGTAGCTAAAAATTCACTTTGCTAAGTGGATTGTTCAAGCACTTTTTTTTATGCACATGATATATGGGAGTCGCTGACTGGCCAGCATTTACTGCCAGTCCCTAGTTGCTTTTGAAAAGGTAGTGGTGAGCTGACTTCTTAAACTGCTACAGTCCTTGTTCTACAGGTTGACCCAAAATGCCCTTAGGGAGGGAATCCCAGAATTTTGACCCAGTGACACTGAAGGAACAGCAATATATTTCCAAGTCAGGATCCTGAGTCGATGTTGCAAAGTATTCCTCAGTTACATCTGAAGATTTACACGAAATTGGGAGAGTTCTACCACAGACTAGTCAACAACCTAACACAGACTTCCATCTTACAACCATTGTCCAAGATTCTTTATTACCACCTCAACAACATGAAAGATGTACTAAGAGAATGAACACAGTGGTATTTAGTTAGACAGGAACATCCTGGGAATCTTTGATGCAGACACCATAAAGTCTCAATGATCAAAATTTAAATTTGAAATCACAGATTCAATACTGCAAATCACCAACCCCATCAGTCTATTCTCAACCTGTGCAAAGGGGTTGAAGGTCTCCTTCATAGTACAATTAAGTGGCACTTAGAAACCAGTAAACTGCTTACTCTTGTCAATTTTGGGTTCTACGAGGGCCATACATCTCCTCATCTCATTGCAGTTTTGGTTTAAACATGAACAAAAGGTGTAGTGAAAATGACTGCACTTGATATCATGGCAACAATTGACTGAGTGTGGCATCAAGCAATCCTCAGTAATGTGAGGCCAATTAGAATCTAGGAGACACCACCGATCGGAGTCTTATATCTAGCACAAAAGAAGATAGAAACCGAAAAACTCTGCAGATGCTGTAAATCGGAAACAAAAACAGACCTGTGGAGTCTTCTAGATTCTAACTGGCCTCACATTTTTGAGGCCTCATAGCTCTGAGGAAGGATCACTTGACCTGAAATGTTAACTCTGATTTCTCTCCACAGATACTGCTAGACTTCCTGAGCTTTTCCACCAATTTCTGTTTTTGTGACAATAGAAAATAGGGTGGTTGTCAAAGGCTAGTCATCGCAGTCCCAGGACACTACTATTGGAGTTCCTCAGGATATTGCGCTAGCCCCAACCATGTTCAACTGCTTCATCAGTGAAGATCCGTTCAATGTGAGGTCAACGTTGGGGATGTTCTCAGCCTTTACCTTTGCTCTGGGCATCTTCACAATCTGTTCCATTTGCCACCACACCCTCCCCCACTGTCTACAGCATTAAAAAAATTACTGAGGGCTTTTGTGGTACAGTGGCAATTCCATACCTCTGGGCCAGGAGACCTGGGTTCAAGTCCTGCTTTCTCCAGATTTGTATAACAACAACACTAAACAGGTTGAGTAGAATATGTCCAAAAATACACTATTTCCCAGCTCCTTTTATTTCTAGAAAGGTCATGCCGAATTCAAAATGTTAACTCTGTTCCTCTCTCCACAAATGCTTCTCCAGTACTTTCTGCTTTTGTTCAGATTTCCAGCATCTGCAGCACTTTGCTTTTATTTATAAGTTATAACATTTGTGCCATGCAAATGGCAGGCAACAACTACATCTAATAAGATTACCATCATTAAATCCCTATCATCAATACATTGGAGTTTACCACTGACTAGAAACATGTCTACACAAGCTGCAAAACGAAGTCAGGGACTGAAGTTTCTAAGGCAAGCAATTCACTGGTTTTTCTAAAGGCCTTCAGTAAGGTCCAAGATAGATTAATAAATAAGGCGAGAGAATGTGGAGTCAGGGTACAAGAGATAGAAAAAGTTTTTAGTTAGTTTCATGATAGAAGCAGTAATAAAAGGTGGCTATTCAGAGCAGCTGAAGATGAGAACCACACCTCAAAACTATTGCAATCCAAAATTTATATTAACAAATTAGACTTTGGAATCAGAAGCAGAGGGCAGAATTTCACACAGAAAATAGGGCTTCTGGCAAGCCAGTAAGTGCCCTGTGCCACTGCCACAGGTTAACTACCACCACATTTAAGTAGACACAATTGGGTCTCTGCAGGATTAAGAAACCCAAGAGCAGAAATATCCCACCCACCATGAAAGTTACCAGGCAATAAGAGAAGGGATTTCTCCTTTTAGACAGCACCAATGGAAGCTGGCAATGGACCGACATATCCCAAAATCACTGAGGAACCTGAAACCAAAGATGAGTGGGGGCAGAATGGTGATCCTGGAAATCCCTCTTACTTATCTTTATAGTTCAGTTCTTTATTTTCCGATGTTTGGACAAAAGCTCCAATGAGGTCAGAAGCTGAGTAGCTATGGTGGACCCCAAACTAAGCACTAAATGCTCTCAGGGCCCAAAGCCTTTGCTGTATCCAAAGTCTTCAGCCATTTCTTCATGTTTCATGGAGTGAATTAAATTGGTTCTAATGCTTGGGACCTCAGAAGAAGGTTACATTGGATCATTCCATTCCATATGAGTGAATTTCCAAAGCAAGTTATGAAATACAGGCAAGTTCATGGCGTGAATGCAAACCTAATAATTTGCTGGCAATTCTCCATAATCATCTCATGAGAGCACTGAAACATAGCTGCAAAAAGAGATTTTTCTTCTCGTTTAGATTGTTTGACTTACAATGTAAGTTATGGGATAAAACATTAACATTCCTCAAAATAAAAATACTTTTGACAAAATTTTCTAACATATCTGCATGCAATTAAATTAGAAGTACATACTTGAATCAATGTCAGTTTCTGAAAAGGTATTCCCATTCAGCAATTTTAAGTCTTAAATGGTTCATGCAATTATTCTTAAATTCTGAATAAACAATAACAGGGTGCTTACCTCGAACATTCAGCTGTGCTTTATCTGTCAGATCTCTCACTTTGAACATAACTGTTCCTGTGTCATCTGGTGTTACACCTTTCAGAATTAACGTGTGTCTCTTTCCTTTTCTCTTTATTTCATTGAAATCATTTGAATGTAAGAGAGTATCATTTAGATACCACTCAACTTCTTCAACATCATGAGATAACTCACATGAATACACTAGATTGCTGTCTTCCTCAGTATCTATGTCTTCCAAATGTTTTATTATTTCTATTTTCAAAGCTACAAATGTAAATAGAAACAGTTACTTAATATTTATATTTTAAATTATACATTGTCCATATAGTTTCATTCCAGACATATTCTTGCTCAACGAGATGTCACAATGCTGTCATTTTAAGAAGGTTATTTTGTCCTTGGTTTTTTTTAAGCGAGGTCATAAAGGCAGAGGTATTGAAGCGTTTAGTTTAACAATGGAAGGGGTGTAGCCAGTTCTCCCAGTTCAGATTTTTTCAAGTTTGTTTTTTTTAGCTGTAGTAGTCACAAGATGTGTGAGTCCAGGGGAGTTTAAAAATAAGGGGTAGGCCATTTAGGACAGAGATGAGGAGAAACTTCTTCACCCAGAGAGTGGTGGGTGTGTGGAATGCTCCAGAAGGCAGTGGAGGCCTAGTCTCTGGATTCGTTTAAGAAAGAGTTGAATAGAGCTCTCAAGGATAGTGGAATCAAGGGTTATGGAGATAAGGCAGGAACAGGATACTGATTGAGAACGATCAGCCATGATCATAATGAATGGTGGTGTAGGCTCGAAGGGCAGAATGGCCTACTCCTGCACCTATTGTCTATTGTCGAATTGAGTTGCAAGCTTCAGGAAAGAATTCCTCTGACTTATATTCTGAAATCTCTCTCTGGAAGCCATTCCCTTCTGACTGTAAGAATCTATATTTGAATTTACCTTTTTATCAAGGGGTCCGTTTATAGGATGTTACTACATTGGGACAGTTAATTAGTTAAGTTATTGTATCAGGTCAGTTATTGTTCTAAATTCCGTTTACTTTTATTTGTGTTTCAACTGTAGTGTTTAAATAAATTCTGTTTTGCTTAAAGCCAAGTGGTTTGATCATTTGCAAGATACCTAGACACCCACTTCACATCTGCCTTTAAAATAAGAAAAAGTTAGGGTCTAAGTAATCTTCTTAAAATATTTTGAGGGACTATGGTCTGGTCCATAACAGGGACAATAAATTGAAGGATCAGTGGCTGATTCACAGCGTCCCTAATTCACAGTTCTTTCAAATGACTTTCAAATAATTGAATAATTTTCAATTGTAAATGTTGTCACCAAGCTACAGACATGATTCTCTGATCTGTGCTCCAGTCAAATGAAACTCCACGCCAGAAGCAAAGTTGAACATACATAGAGTCATAGAGGCACAGAGATGTACAGCATGGAAACAGACCCTTTGGTCCAACCCGTCCATGCCAACCACATATCCCAACCCAATCTACTCCCACCTACCACCACCCGGCCCATATCCCTCCAAACCCTTCCTATTCATTTACCCATCCAAATGCCTCTTAAATGTTGCAATTGTACCAGCCTCCACCACATCCTCTGGCAGCTCATTCCATACACGTACCACTCTCTGTGTGAAAAGATTGCCCCTTAGGTCTCTTTTATATCTTTCCCCTCTCACCCTAAACCTATGCCCTCTAGTTCTGGACT
>NC_057714.1:109220494-109240437 GCF_004010195.1 Chiloscyllium plagiosum | reverse complement strand
TTATCTGAATTAAACTCCATCTGCCACTTCTCAGCCCATTGGCCCATCTGGTCCAGATCCTGTTGTAATCTGAGGTAACCCTCTTCGCTGTCCACTACATCTCCAATTTTGGTATCATCTGCAAACTTACTAACTATACCTCTTATGCTCGCATCCAAATCATTTATGTAAATGACAAAAAGTAGAGGGCCTAACACCAATCCTTGTGGCACTTCACTGGTCACAGGCCTCCAGTCTGAAAAACAACCCTCCACCACCACCCTCTGTATTCTACCTTTCAGCCAGTTCTGTATCCAAGTGGCTAGTTCTCCCTGTATTCCTTGAGATCTAACCTTGCTAATCAGTCTCCCATGGGGAACCTTGTCGAACGCCTTACTGAAGTCCATATAGATCACATCTACCGCTCTGCCCTCATCAATCCTCTTTGTTACTTCCTCAAAAAACTCAATCAAGTTTGTGAGACATCTAATATACATTCCCCTGAATGTAATTCTCTTAACATGAAGTAAATTATATTCCACAAATCACAAGACAGAAAATACTATTTCAATTAGCTTCACTTTTAAATAGAAAATTAAATACAAGCAAAGCAACCTATCCACCATACAAAAAGATTAGCCCTGATCAATCAGTACAACAGAGCAGACTTGAGGAATTAAATGGTCTACACGTATTTCTGTACAGAAGCAGCAACTTAGATATGAATGCTTCCAGTGGAGTGTATTAAAGCTGACTTACTACCAAATACTACGACAACTACAACACTGTAATAACTTAGGTGCCTAGATTTGATGTTTTTAGATAAAAATGGTCATCTCAATACTGATGGCTTCATTAATTCTATGTAGGTCTCCCAAAGCTTGCCTCAATTTGTGATCAGGTGACTACTGCAGACATTTTAGGCCCATGTTTCTTTTTTTTAAAAAATCGTTTTAGTCCATAAATATTCTCAGGTATAGCAATCAGATAATGGAAGTTAACATTTGATAGTCCATATTAACTTAGACCTAAGGGGCAACTTTTTCATGCAGAGGGTGGTACGTGTATGGAATGAACTGCCAGAGGAAGTGGTGGAGGCTGGTACAATTACAACATTTAAAAGGCATCTGGATGGGTATATGAATAGGAAGGTTTTGGAGAGATATGGGTCGAGTGCTAGCAGGTGGGACTAGACATCTCTATGACTGTATAACAATAGCCTGGTTCCACGAGAGGGGGCAGGCAGGCTCATGTGATGAAGGACCCTGGAGCAGAAAACTCAAGAAGGGATCATACAGTATGGTCAAATGAAATAGGGATTGATAGGAAGGGTGAGGGGAGTAACAAATTAAGAATATTATATATGAGTGCATGAAGCATAAGAAATAAGGTGGATGAGCTTGAGGCTCAGTTGGAAATTGGCAGGTACGATGTTGGGGGGATAACTGAGACGTGGCTTCGAGTGGACAGGGCCAGGGAAATGAATATTCAAGGCTATACATGGTATCGAAAGGACAGACTGACGGGCAGAGGGAGTGGGTGGCCCTGTTGGTGAGGAATGATATTCAGTCCCTTGCGAGGGGGGAGCATAGAAACATGATATATAGAGTCAGTACAGATAGAGCTGAGAAATTCTAAGGGTAGAAAGACCCTACTGGGAGTTATCTACAAGCGCCCAAACAGTAGTCTGGATGTAGGGTGTAAGTTGAATAAGGAGTAGAAATTGGCCTGTCACAAAGGTATTACTACAGTTGTTATGGGGGATTTCAACATACAGGTAGACTGGCAGAATCAGGATTGTACTGGACCCCAAGAAAGGGAGTTTGTGGAGTGCCTCTGAGATGGATTCTTAGAACAGCTTGTATTGGAGCCTACCAGGGAGAAGGCAATTCTGAATCTGGTTGTTGTGCAACGAACCGGATTTGATCAGGGAGCTCAAAGTAAAGGAGCCACTAGGAGGTAGTGACCATATTATGATAAGTTTTAATCCGCAATTTAAGAGGGAGAAGGGAGAAGGGAGAATCGGGAGTGTCAGCATTGCAGTTGAACAAAGGGAACTATGAAGCTATGAGGGAGGAGCTGGACAAAGTTCAATGATTCAATACCCTAGCAGGGATGGCAGTGGAACAACAATGGCAGGTACTTAGAAGGTGCAGGATCAGTTCATTCCGAAGAAAGATCCTAAGGGGAGGCAGGGGTGGCCATGGCTAATGAGGGAAGTTAAGGAAAATAGAAGTATAACATAGCAAAGATGAGTGGGAAGCTGGAGGACTGGGAAATTTTTAAAGAGCAACAGAGGATAACTAAATAGGCAATACCCGGAGAAAAAATGAGGTACAAAGGCAAACTGGCCAAAAGCATAAAGGAGGATAGTAAAAGCATTTTTAGGTATGTGAAAAGAAAACAAATGATTAAGACTAAAATTGGGCCCTTGAAGACAGAAATGGGTGAATTTAGTATGGGGAACAAGCAAATGGCAGAATAGTTGAATAGGTACTTTGCATCTGTCTTCACAGGGGAAGACACAAGCAATCTCCCAGATGTAATAGTGGCTGAAGGACCTCGGGTAATGGATGAACTGAAGGGAATTTATATTAGGCAGGAAATAGTGTTGGATCGACTGTTAGGTCTGAAGACTGATAAGTCCCCGGGGCCTGATGCTCTACATCCCAGGATACTTGAGGAGGTAGCTCTAGAAATCGTGGATGATCATGGTAATCGATTCAGGATCAGTACCTGCAGATTGGAGGGTGGCTAATGTGGTCCCACTTTTCAAGAAGGGAGGGAGAGAGAATACAAGGAATTATAGACCGGTTAGCCTGACGTCAGTGGTGGGAAAGATGCTGGAATCAATTCTAAAAGATGAAATTACAACTCATTTGGATAGCAGTAACAGGATAGGTCAGAGTCAGCATGGATTTATGAAGGGGAAATCATGCTTGACTAATCTTCTGGAATTTTTTGAGGATGTAACTATGAAGATGGACAAGGGAAAACTAATGGATGTAGTGTATCTGGACTTTCAGAAAGCCTTTGATAAGGTCTCACATAGGAGATTAGTGAGCAAAATTAGGTATAGGGGACAAGGTACTGACTTGGATTGAAAATTAGCTGACTGACAGGAAGCAAAGAGTAGTGAAAAATGGGTACCTTTCAGAATGGCAGGCCATAACCAGTGGGTTACAACAAGGTTCGGTGCTGGGACCGCAGCTGTTTACAATATACATCAATGATATAGATGAAAGCATTAAAAGTAATATTAACAAATTTGCTAATGACACAAAGCTGGATGGCATAGTGAAATGTGAGGAGGATGTTATGAGAATACAGGGTGACTTGGAAAGGTTAGGTGAGTGGACGGATGCATGGCAGATGCAGTTTAATGTGGATAAATGTGTGGTTATCCACATTAGTGGAAAGAACAGGAAGGCAGATTACTATCTAAATGGAGTCAAGTTTGGTAAAGGGGAAGTACAACAAAAGAGCTAGGTGTTCTTGTACATCAGTCAATGAAAGCAAGCATGCAGGTACAGCAGGCAGTGAAGAAAGCTAATGGCCTTCATAACAAGAAGAATTGAGTATAGGAGCAAAGAGGTCCTTCTGCAGCTGTACAGGGTCCTGGTGAGACTGCACCTGGAGTACTGTGTGCAGTTTTGGTCTCCAAATTTGAGGAAGGACATTCTAGCTATTGAGGGAGTGCAGCTTAGGTTCATGATGTCAATTCCCGGAATAGCGGGACTATCATATGTTGAAAGATTGGAGCGACTGGGCTTGTATATACTTGAGTTTAGAAGGATGAGTGGGGACCTGATTAAGACGTATAAAATTATCAAAGGATTGGACACTCTGGAGGCAGGAAGCATGTTTTCGTTGATAGGTGAGTCCAGAACCAGAGGATACAGTTTAAAAATGAGAGGCAGGCCATTTAGAACAGAGTTGAGGAGAAAACAGGAGTTGAACAGAGTGTAGTGGATATATGGAATGCTATTCCCCAGAAGGCAGTGGAGGCCATGTCTCTGGATACTTTCATGAAAGAGATGGATAGAGCTCTTAAAGATAGTGGAATCAAGTGTTATAGGGATAAGGCAGGAACAGGATACTGATTGTGGATGATCAGCCATGATCATAATGAATGGTGGTGTTGGCTCGAAGGGCTGAATGGCCTACTCCTGCACCTATTGGCGACTGACTTCCTCACCCCTATCCTCGCTCTCCCTATCCTCATTTTCCTGCCCTTCTTCACTCTTCCCCCAATTCTGATTCCCTTTCCCCTACCCCATCCCCCATCCCCTCACTCTGCATCCTCACTCTCTGCTGATAAACCCCGTGCAGGCTTCCATGCTTATGCATCTCTGATTCTTCTACACTTCAGTGGACAAAGGCTAGACAGCCAAGGCCTTTCTCATAAGGGCAATCTGCCCACTCCAAATATTAATATTATGAACTGTTTCAAACTCATTGACATCCTTCTGTAAATAAAGTGACCAGTAGTGTACAGTACTTCAAATGAGGTCTCATCAATGCCCTGTATAAATTAATGTATATATAATACAAAACTGTATATTTCAATGAGATTATCTCCCATTCTTCCAAACAACAGGAGTATATTTAACCTCTGCTGCACAACCTCTGTCTCCAACACAAGTATATTCTCCTTCAATATGGAGACCTAAAATCCTGATATAATTATGGTAAGACTTCTTTACTCTTATACTTCAAACACTCTGCAATAAAGATCAACATGCCATTTGTCCTCATAATTGTTTGCTACACCTAAGTGATAAAGTTTTATGATCCACATAAAAGTCTCAGTTCATCACTGCTTACAAGTTTCACATTTTGTTAAAAATTCTACTTTTCTGATGTTATGACCAATGAATAACCTGACATTTCCCTACAATATATACCATCTGCAACTTTGTTCACTCAGTTAACGTGTCCATATTTTTTCAGAATCTATGTCTTTGCAGTTTACCACCCCGGTTAGTCTTGTATTAATGCAATACCAAGTCACAATACTCTCAGCGTCTTTCCCTAAGCCATTAATATACATGATAAATAGCCCAAGCTCAAGCACTGTTCATGGAAGCACTTCATCTTATCAACTTGAAAATGCCCAATTATCAGACTCTCTCTGCTTGTACAAGCTTATTATCCAATCAGGAATCTCACCTCTGAAGTTGCCAGTCAATGAGAGGCCAGCAATCTCAGCGAGCTGGAGGACATTGCTTGAGCACCAGATTAAGGATGAGGCAAGAGGGCCACCAGGTGGTTTTACAGGGAAAGCGGTCAGAGGCTAGATCAGAATTGTGACATTCAGCAATCACTCCCTTGCCCCCATCTGTCACCAATTTGGGGCAAATGGAAGATGCCATCAGGCCAGCAGTGGATTGAGGCCCTGAAGCAGCCATAACTTGACTACTAAAGGATCTTAATCGGTGGAAAAGGTTGCCCATAATTTCTGAGGTAAAAGAAAGAGGGTGAGCAAATAGGTCCAATTCAGTCAATGCTTTGCTATTCGCATCATCTCCAGAGAGGGAGAAACTGCACCCTACAAGTTACACCCTCAAATATCATAAATATATTTGATAAACATGACTTTCCTTTCATAAACAATGTTGATTTTTTTTCTGATTGTACTCTTCGGACAATTCTAGAATCTACAGATTTTTTGGAAAACCATAATCAGCACCTCAACTATTTTTGCACTGTATCTCTTATGGAAGCCTCGGATGTAAACCATTAGGTCCTGGGGATTTGTCAGATTAAGTTTTCTCTTTACCATTATGGCACTATGAACACACTCAAATGAGAATTTGTCTGTACGTGGCAGCTCATAGTGAATGTTTTGATTTACATTTCTTTAGTTTTAAAAGGTTGCTGTAGGATAGGATTTCTAATAAGTACTAATAAGTAAAATGAACAGAAACAACTGATTTGGAGCACTATTCCAAACTAAATTACGTAACGGTGAGCTATATAAACAAGCAAAAGGCAAAATAATGAACATTTTGGGAGTGGAGGCAGCAAAAGTTTCTGCAATCAACCAACAGGTAGTTAATTTCTAATCATGCGCTTGCAACTTAATCTATAACATTTCGTCCCCTGTCTAGGTGACATCCTCAGTGCTTGGGAGCCTCCTGTGAAGCCCTTCTGTGATGTTTCCTCCGGCATTTATAGCAATCACTATAAATGCCGGAGGAAACATCACAGAAGCGCTTTACAGGAGGCTCCCAAGCACTGAGGATGTCACCTAGACAGGGGACGAAACGTCTTCAACACAAATTCCCAGCTCGGCCAACAGAACCACAACAACGAGCACCTGAACTACAAATCTTCTCACAAATTTTAATCTATAACAGTAAGGAACTTCTTACAGTGTTAATTCTTACCTTCAACTGTGAGTGTTGCTGTGGTCTGTGCATTACTTGATTTGCAGCTATATTCACCAGAGTCTTCAGGTCTGAGGTTTGAAATGGTGAGTTCTGTCACATTCTTGTTTTGATTAAATTTGTACCGGTCAGATGATTTGATTAAGCTCTGGTCTTTGTACCATTTCACCATCTTGGGAGTAGGTGTAAACTCACAACTCAAAGTAGCAGAGAGCCTCTCTTCCACTGTAATATTCTGTAATTCTCTAACTACCAATGTTGGAGGCTCTGGAAAATAATCACATTGTGAATTTATAATTACACTACACAATAGGAATGAATTTGCATTAATGTAACTCTCAAGATTAAAAGATGTGTCCTCAAGTGAAATACAAGATAACAACTAAACATAGTACCTTACAAACCCGCCTCACCACCTAGAAAGGCAAGAACATGAGAATACCACCATGAACAAGTTTCCCCCCCAAGTTATACAGCAGACTCACTTGGAATGATAATGAGGTTCCTTCATTACTGTTGAATTAAAATCCTGAAACTCCCTCCTAAAACTGCAGCACATGGACTGCAGTGATTCAAGGAAGCAGCTCACCACCATCTTCTTAAAGGCAATTAGGGATAGGTAATAATGGGTAATAAATCCTAGCCAGCACCACCAATAGCCATGAAAGAATAATGAAAAAAAAATGTAATAATTAACTACAAAAAACCACACTGGTAATATTAGAATAGGTGTAGTCATTGTAATGAGGTCAGCCAGCTAAACCTCATAGAATATGAGTTCCCTGATTGGGGTAATGGCTGACAAAAAACTTTGAATATCAGAGATGATACTAACACTGTGTTGCTGACTCTGTATGAATTATAGTCAAAAACAGTTCATGTGAAATAAAGAGCGACTTGCTGATGGGATACCGGCCTCTGTGGAGTTATTTCAGAGGTGATGAGAATAAAGCATAATCCTGAAGAAATTTGCTTGCAACAGTTCAACTTTGAGTTGGGATAAGCATTTCTTACATCAATCCTTTGTGTGGGAAGGTTGACTCATTCGACTCTGCCATTGTGGATTGAACCCACTATGTGGAATGAACGCGTTATGATTTTGGGAAGATGACATTATGGCAGATGAAAAATGAGTAATTCTCCTGGCAACCTTTGGAGTTCTTTCTGTCATTTAAGCTTAACTTTCCCTGAGGCACCAGAGACTAAAAACCTTCAAGAACTGACTGATAGTTAAGAAATATTATGACTTCATGCCTCTCTAAATTCCGTGACGCTATCACTTTTACTCGGCAATTCAAGTACCAAGAGAATCCATATCAGGGTTTTTGACTCTGTCAGAAATCAGAAGACTATAAAGTAAAGGCACCATAAAACCAATCCAATTCACGAAATTGATAGCAGTGGTCATACCAATTTTGATGCCTGATGGGTCCACTTGACTTTGTGGGGATTTAAACAATTTTCGCAGCTAGATAAATACCAATCCTTCACATGGAGGATTTATACGCAAAGCTGGAAGGGTGGCCTGTCCTTCATGAACCTGGACGTGAGCTATGCTTATTTGGTGTGCTTTAAGAGGCAAAGACAATGCCACCCGAAACTCTGGGCCACATTCAGTGGTGAGCTCTAATACTAAGTTCTTAAATTTACAAATTAGAACACCTTCCAGAAGGCCGAGTAGCAAATATGGATTCATCGAGTCCACTCCCTTTACCAGATACACTACCGGAGGTAACCCCAGTCTGGAATAATATTAATTTTTCAGGACATACTCCCAGTCACAGCCAACAATATCAGACTTTAGACTCAGAAAGATCCAGTTCTTTCCAAACTGAAACAACTGGTTTTAATGGGGAAACCAAAGCGATATCACAACTAGAAGTGAAACTGTTTTGGACCCAGAGAGAGTAGCTCACAAGAGAAGACAACACAATGTTATGGGGAGCAAGAGTAATTGTCCTGTACAAAGGTTGTCATCAAATACCGGCTGAACTCCACCAGGTCTCCAAAATGAAAATACTGGTGAGACATTATGTCTAGTGGCCAGTGTTGGATTGAACAACAGATGTACAAAGGCAGGTTAGAAGTATTAGATCTGCACGGTCAGCAAGGTGGAGTCAGCCTTGGATGAAATACTGCAAATGTGTTAAAGACTGTGGAGAAACAGCAGACACCTCATCTGAGCAGTGTGAGAATTCTAAGATGTATGTTGTAATGATGTGTATAAAGTTTAGAAGTGTTAACATACCAGAGTGAGTTTTATACTTTGAACCAGGAAGGGAGTCACTCGGCTCATCTTGTCCATACCAACTCAAAGACACCCAGATGCCCTTTCTAATTCAATTTTCCTGCACACAGCCCATAGCCCTGCAGCTTACAGCATCTAATGTGCAGATCCAGGTACTTTTAAAAGAATTTAGGGTCTCTGCCTCTACCACCAAGTCAAGTAATGAATTCCAGGCACCCACTATCCTCTGCATGAAAAAAATGTTTTTCCTTACATCCCCTCCAATATTTCTGCCATTTAACTTGAATCTATGGCTCCTGGCTTTTGAACTCTCTACCAAGGGAAACAAATTCCTCCTATCTACTTTATCTCCACCCTCACAATTTTGTACACTTCAATCATGTCATTCCTTAGCCTTCTCTGTTCCAAGGAAAACATTCTCCAATCATTCCTCGTACAATTCTCCAATCCTGGTGACATTCTAGTAAATCTTCTTTGCATTCTGTCCAGAGCAATTATTTGGAGGTGCCGGTGTTGGACTGGGGTGTACAAAGTTAAAAATCACAACACCAGGTTATAGTCCAACAGGTTTAATTGGAAGCACTCGCTTTCAGAGCACTTCTCCTTCATCAGGTGGTTGTGGAGGACACAGTTGTAAGACACAGAATTTATAGCAAATGTTTAGTGTGATGTAACTGAAATTATACATTGAAAAATACCTTGATTGTTTGTTGAGTCTTTCATCTGTTAGAATACCATGATAGTTTCATTCCTCTCATATGTAAATCACAAAACCTTTTTTTAAAAGTTACATTCTCAGGTTAACTGTAACAATTCGTGTTAGCCAGATACTATGAGATTAGATTCCCTACAGTGTGAAAACAGGCCCTTCAGCCCAACCAGTCCACACAGACCCTCCGAAGAGTAACCCACCCAGACCCATTTCCCTCTGACTAATGCACCTAGATGCTATGTTTCAGGAGACACACACAGCCTTCAGATTAACTCCCTCAAATTCTGTCAGTGTTCAGGGACAAGAAACAGTAAATGCATTTTGCTTTGAGAACTTGGAAAATGTATCAGTGTAAATATATCAATTTGGAAACTATTTATGACATTGTGAAGGACACTGCAGATGAAACTATATAGGACAAAGTTTCGACTAAGCTGAAAATGTGTTGCTGGAAAAGCGCAGCAGGTCAGGCAGCATCCAGGGAACAGGAGAATCGACGTTTCGGGCATGAACGTCGATTCTCCCTGTACCCTGGATGCTGCCTGACCTGCTGCGCTTTTCCAGCAACACATTTTCAGCTCTGATCTCCAGCATCTGCAGACCTCACTTTCTCCTCAAAGTTTCGACTAAACCAATTGAAAGTTTGGGAACTTTAATAGAATATTAAGAAATACCCATACGTTGGATACAGTTCAAGCAAAAGGAAACTAAGTTCTTATAAGATCATTTGATTTGCTAGTTAGAGCATTTATATCTGAGATTCTGGATTAGTGGTGCTGGAAGAGCACAGCACAGCAGTTCAGGCAGCATCCAATGCCAAAAGCCCTTCATCAGGAATAAAGGCAGTGAGCCTGAAGCGTGGAGAGGCTCACTGCCTTTATTCCTGATGAAGGGCTTTTGCCCGAAACGTCGATTTCGCTGCTCCTTGGATGCTGCCTGAACTGCTGTGCTCTTCCAGCACCACTAATCCAGAATCTGGTTTCCAGCATCTGCAGTCATTGTTTTTACCTTCTTTATCTTTTTTTAAATTTTTTTTATTGTTTTTATTTTTTTCAACCCCCACACTACCGCTTAACTGCGGTAGTGCTTATTTTCTCCCCAGCACGCATGGTGTGTGTGTGTGTGCAGGTGTGAGACACAGTAAGAGATTTACCTCATTTATATCTGAGCGCAAGTAATTAAGAATTAGCAACAACTTCTGTTAAGATTATTGAGCAAGGTAATTTGGAGATGCCCGTGTTGAAGTGGGGTATACAAAGTTAAAAATCACACAACATCAGATTATAGTCCAACAGGTTTATTTGGAAGCCGTAGCTTTCGAGCGCTGCTCCTTTGTCGGGTGGTTGTGGAATATCAGATCGTAAGGCACAGAATTTATAGAGTTTACATTGTGATGTAACTGAAGTTATATATTGAAAAAGACCTGGATTGTTAAGTCTCTCAACTTTTAGAATGAATATGTTGGTCTCAGTTCTTTCATATGTAAATCGCAGAACATTTAGAAGTCACATTCTCAAGTGAACTTTAACAATTGGTGTAATGTCGGCCCAGGTAATGCATTTAAGATGTGAGCTGCCCTGTGCGAGACTGTCTGAGCCACAATGGTCAGACTGATTCAAATCTAAAATATTGACTCACAGAATCTTACATGGATTAATGCAGTTTGCTCATCCTCCCTATAGCCCACATTCTCATCCACACAGCAAGCAGGAATCTCAAATCTGTTAGAAAAGCTCAAGGGCTGAGGCTCCTTCGACACTACCTCCTGAATCCCTCTACTTGCCTTACTCATTGTCACACCCTCTTGTCCCTGAACACTGACAGAATTTGAGTTAATCTAAAGGCTGTATGTGCCTCCTGAAACACAGAATCTAGGTAACTCTTCCCCCTTCCAAATGTGTCACAGTTTTTGAAGCTCATACTTTAACTCATCAACTTATGATGCTTTGACCTTTCTTCAGCTAGGCAGACCCAGAGGTGTTACGATGTCTTCCTCTGGACATTTTCACTGGTTTGTAAGAAGTACATATGGAAAATGTCTCTGACTTATCAGTTCCAAAGTTCCAGCTTCTAGCAATTGCTGCAGGTTTAAACAGAAGAGAATAGCAACTTCTGGGCTTGGAGAAAATATGCGCACTTCTTTTTCCTCCCTCTCTCTCTGTCCCTATACCTATTTACCATTCCAAGCTAACTTCAAGCACAGCAGATAAGGGGACAAATATGAGAAATGGGGGTCAAAAAGTGTGGTGCTGGAAAACCACAGCAGATCAGGCAGCATCTGTGGACAGATAGGACAGTTGGAGGGTTGAATCTGTGATAAGGTGGGGAGAGGGGAGATGAGGAAACTGGTGAAATTGATGCTGATTCCGTGTGGTTGGAGGGTCCCAAGTTGGAAGATGAGATGCTGTTCCTCCAGGAGTTGGATGGCTAGCATTTGGCAGTGGAGAAGGCCTAGGACTTGCATGTTCTTGGAAGAGTAGGAGGAGGAGTTGAAGTGTTCGGCCACAGAGTGGTGGGGTTGTTTAGTGCATGTGTCCCAGAAATATTCTCTGAAACGTTCTGCAAGTTGGCGTCCTGTCTCCCCAATGTAGAGGAGACCACATCGAGAGCAATGGACAAAGTAGATGAGGTGTTTGGACGTGGAGGAAAATCTCTGTCAGATTTGGAAGGATCCTCTGGGGGCGTGGATGGAGGTGAGGGGTATGGACACAGGTTTTACACCTCTTGTTGTGGCAAGGGAAGATACCGGGTGTGGAGAGTGGGTCAGTGGGGCGCGTGGACCGAATGAGGGGGAGGCAATGGTCTTTGCGAAATGCTGACGGGGTGGAGAGGGAAATATATCTCTGGTGGTGGGGTCTGGACTGTAGTTGGCAGAAATGGTGAAGGATGACATGTTATATCTGGAGATTGGTGGGATGGAAGGTGAGGACCAGAGGTTCTATACTTGCAGTTGAAGGGTGGAGTTCAAGGGTGGAAGTGCAGGAAGTGGATGAGATGCGCTGGAGGGCACTGTTAACCACATGGAAGGGGAAATTGCAGTCCTTGAAATAGGAGGACATCTGGGATGTTCTGAAGTGGAATTGTTCCTCCTGAGAGCAGAGGAATTGCGAGTAAGGGATAGCGTTTTTACAGAATTGGGAGTGGGAGGAGGTGCAATCCAGGTAGCTGTGGGAGTCAATGGGTTTGAAATAGATCTCGTGTTGAGTCGGTCACCGGAAATGGAGATGGAGAGGTCCAGGAAGGGGAGGGAGAAGTCTGAGATGATCCAGATGAACTTGAGATCAGGGTGGAAGGTGTTCGTGAAGTTGATGAACTATTCAACAGTAGTAAGTTCAGCAACACAATAGGGAATTAGAAACACCAATATTGGATGCCGGTTTTAAACCCTAGAGAGAAAATGGTCTAGAGTTGGTAAAGGATGGTAAATTATCATGTAATAATGTACAGCACGAGCTGGTATTCATTGTTCTAATGATCTCCATTACTGATTGCCCAAGTGGTGTTTGGTTCAGACCCAAGCATTGTGCATAGCTGACACAGGCAGCTCAGTTTAATGGCCAATACCTGCACCCCCTAACCAACGAAAAGGCTGGTTGAAACGTAGTCTGGTCAATGATGTTGTTATTGCATTCAAAACAGAGAATGCAGTAACAAATTCATTTGATTTAGAATTGTGGATAAAACATTTGGTCTTTTAAGTTCTCTACTTAAGGAAATCTTGGAAAAGGGGCAAGAATCCAGGGCTGAAAATTGAGTGCGGATCAATCCTTGACAAAGCTGATTCGGAGCTCGGCCATAGTACTGCTAAGTCATGCTTGGATCATTAATAAATTAATCAAGGTTCAAAAAAACATTTCAATTGATGTGGTCAAAAATAAAGTACCAATGAAACATGGATATTCAAGTAGACAAGTGGAAAGCATGAGACAAATTCATGAGTGGAAGGTGCCTCTGTGAATAATTAATGTACACTGTTTAAACCATCATAGCCCAAAGAGCATAGCCTGACTGGTTACCAGCTAAGGAGTTTAACACATGTACAGAAAACCGATGCAGAACGTTTTATGTAATGTTATGTAAATCGGCCTTCTTCTGACTATACCCTCCCTACCGGCATTGCGGGTCAACCCACTACAAATGGACTGCAGCGATTCAAGAAGGCAGTTCACTACCACCTTCTCAAGGGCAATTAGGGATGGGCTGTCAATGCTGGCCAGGCACTGACATCCAAGTCCCACAAATGAATAAAAAAAACAAGATTAACATCTACTCAGACATTACATGGAACATTGGAGTAATGGGGGGGGCTTATTATTATGTGAGGTATCATGTTATGTTACCACATGCAGTAGAGTTATGGAGAAATACAATAAATATTAGGTTAGATAGATTTAACATAAAAGCCTCTTTGGTCGTTATCCACATCAAATATAGAAGACAGAAGTGCAATGTGGATGTAATGCAACAGTAAACTGTAAGATGGAAGCTGTATGGGCAGCAACGGAATCAAATCATGTTGCATATCTTATTCCAGGGAGATATTCCATCACTATGTCACAAAAGAAGTATCAATATGGGAATAGTTGAACTTGGCCTAGAACCAGCCAAGCAATGTGCTCATACTCACAGGTACCAACTAGGGTGGGAAAGGTAAACCTGAAGGAAATCTACTGGAGAGATATTCTGGAAAACCTGACACAGTATTTGAGCCACTTCTACATAATTCCACTACAGCTGACTCCTTAAAAGTCAAAAGAGCATACAATGTATGACACCTTGCAGCAACAATCGAAAGCATTGGCTGGTGAGATTGAACAAATAGATACCACCACTATATCTGAGGAATTGGAAATTGAATATGTAGATACACTCATGGAGTGAGGCCATCTTCCAAGTTTTGATTATCACCCTGTAGATACTGGATGTATAACAAGTCTACTTGGTTCACATCACCATAGAACACAGGAGATGTCACAAGGAATTTAGGAATTGGAGGATGCAGGGCCAATTGTATTGAGCCAACCTATAGAGACTGTAAAGCAAAGTGCTTCTACAATCCTAAGCTCAATACCTGGTCAGTATGTATGGACGATGCAATGTAAAGGGAAAAGCATTACCATTAAGTTAACTATGTGAGCTTGGCAAAAGGCCAAAAAAGGGAAAGATAAAAGATTTGAATGAGTCTCAGACAGTTGAGGGTTAAATCTTCAGTCATATTGTAAAAGCAAATCAGAACCATAAGCTAGCAGTATCGGAGCAACACTATCAGCAAGATGGAGTTGGCCTTGGGTGAAATACAGAAAATGTCTATGTGGAGAAACAGCAGATAAAGTAAGACATCTGGACAGAGAAGTGCAATATCTAAGTTGCAATGATTTTTATCGAGGTGTTTGTAATACATCAGAGTGAGTTTTACATATCATAAGAGATAAAGCTGGCTCTGCCTTCATATGCATAAAATAAATGATGGCTAACCTGAATCCTGAAGTTCTTTATTAACCTATCATGTTATAAAATAATAGTACTAAATGTTGCAGATGACTATGAAACTATCAACTTGAATTACGGTCTAAAAGGAAAAGTAAGAAATTTGAAAGAATACAGAAACAAAGAATCTGAATACCTTTAATAGTCAGCCTCGCCTCAGATTTTGATTTCCCTGCAATAAACTGCAGCAAGCCAGTCATCTTACAACTTGTTCTTTTCAGAGTCAGACAATGGATAGTGCCAGAATGCTCAATTTCCACATCTTCAGAAACATGAAGAAGTTCACCATTCAGTATCCATTTTGGAGGCTTCACATCAGCAATTGAAAGCTCACATTGAAAACTTGCATCATTTGGCTCTGTGACTTCCACATCATGTAGCTGCTTAACAATGGCAATTGATTGCTCTGTACATTTAAAGAAATTGATAGAAGTTAGACAATTCCTTTTGAATGTTAAATTGTATGTAACATATCACATTCTTCCCTTTGTCACAAGGGAACCAAATTTGGTCTCAATAATGGGATAACTAAATAGCAGTATTTGTTGAAATCAATAAGAACTTACAGAAGTCACATTAGAAGTTGAAGTGTATAATTTTAAATAAATATTTTGACAACAAAGCAATGTCCATCATGCATTCAAAATTTATTTAACTTTGCATTATGACTTTAACAACACAAAATCTCAAAAATCTTTATAAAGGAAAACTAAACAGGCAAAATCTTTCATTATGGAGTCTAGTTATGATGTTAGAGGCTATGTTAGAAGTCATCATTTCTGCTCAGGACTGGTGTGGAGATACTGGCGCTGGACTGGGGTGTAGAAAGTCAAAGTCACATGTCACCAGGTTATGGTCCAACAGGTTTATTTAAAATCACAAGTCAGAAGCGCTGTTCCTTCGTCAAAGCTCCAAAATCTTGTGATTTCAATTAAACCTTTTGGATTATAACGTGCTGTCATGTGACTTCTGACTCTGCTCAGGACTGACGGAGGTTTTCAGTTCAATACTAATGCACATGAGCTGTTTTGCTAATTGAGCAGAAAATCTTATTGATAAACCTCAGGAGGTTCTCACGTACGTGACATTCTATCGTGAAAAGATTCAGTCACCATCTCTGAAGACCACTCAAACAGCATTTAAGTCCTGCGAGCCTGCAGCATCACTGGAGCCTATGTTAGTCACCCCTAATACTACCAATCCCAGACTTGGCTCACACTAGAAGGAGCTTTGTAGTGTAGCAGAGTAAGGGATACCTTAAGTATTTAGGATTCTTAATGACCTGGCGAGTGGAAATGCTATGTCCTCTAGTGGGTCAATCCAGAACAAGGGCGCTGGTTTACAATTCTACATTGCCCTTCAGGACAGAGATGTCTGTGACTTTGGAATGCTACCTCAGAAGGTAGAAGACAGAAAAAGGCAACAAGTAACATCAGGCAGAATGCAGGGGAACTGGGAACCATGCTTTGGAGTCCTCAATTGCCTCCTCTTTCCTGGAGACAAGGTCCATAACAATGTTTCCCTCCAGGTGTCTATGATTTCATTCATATATAATGTCGTGTGTACACTCACGCAAAATTATCACAAAGGCCAGGTTTGTCCACACAGTTTGATGCTTAACTGTTCAAGAACAATTTTGCTTTTATTTGATTAATAAGAATGTAGTAACTGTTGTAATCCAGTAAATGTTTAATTATGCAAGTTGGAGCTTCAGTCCTTAGGTACATTAATGTGAATTTAATTAAGAACGCAGAGCCTAGCAAAATCCAAATTCTCAGCCAGTGGTTAGAAATGTAGGCATTTTCCATGAACTTGATTTATCCAGAACCAGGGGTCACAGTTCAAGGATACAGAGTAAGCCACTTAGGATTGAGAAGAGGAAAAACGTCTTAACCCAGAGAGTGGTGAGCCTGGGGGAAATCTCTGCCATGGAAAGCAGTTAAAGTCAAAACACCGAATGATTTCAAGAGAAGTTAAATATACCTCTTGGGGCTAAAGGGATTAAAGGGTATGGGAAGAAAGCAGAAATAGGGCACTGAGAGAGATGATGAGCCATGATCACACTGAATGGCACAGCAGACTTGAAGTGCTATATAATTAATCACAAGATCGGCACATTGAAAATAGAAAATTATTCATTAGTCAAAACAACGGTGCAAACCTTTTCTCCCAAAGTTCTACTCCAAAGTTTTCTCCCAAAGAGGAAGCAGTGGGCTCTCAGCTAGCTGGTTACCAAAAAGAATAATATAAAAGCAAACACATTTTGCTACCCTAATTGGCCTTCACTGCTTTTCAATAAAATTTTCACATGCCTGTATGCCTTGGTTTCATAAAGTCTGTGAGCATCATTGCTAGATACAAGTGAGGTCCCGGAGGACTGGAGGCTGGAAAATGTTTTGTTCTTATTCAAGAAGGACTTTAAAGAAAAACCTGGGAACTACAGACCAGTAAACTTAACATCTGTGGTGGATAAGTTACTTGAGAAGATTCTGAGGGAAATGATATACATGCATTTGGAAAGTCAAGGTTTGCTTAGGAGTAGTCAGCATTACTTTATGAGTGGGAGATGATGCCTCACAATTTGTTGAAGCTCTTTGATGAAATGACCAGGAAGGTTGATGACAGCAGAGCAGTAGATGCAGTCTGTATGGATTTCAGTACGGCCTTTGATAATGTTCCACATGGTAGGCTGCCCTGGAAGGTTAGATCGCATGGAATAAAGGAGGAGCTGGCATACTGGATACACAATTGGCTTGATGGTAGAATGCAGAGGGTAATAGTGTAAGGATGCTTGTCAGACTGAAGGCTTGTGATTAGTGGAGTGCCGCAGGGGTTGGTGTTGGGCCCATTGCTGTTTGTTATCTGTATTGATGATTTGGATAAGAATGTACAAATAATGATTAGTAAGTTTGCAGATGACACTGGAATAGGCGGTATCGTAGACAGTGAGGAAGGTTATCCCCTTGATCAACTGGAGAAGTGGGCTGAGAAGGGGGCTGTGAGGTCTTGCGTTTTGGAAAGTCAAATTAAGGTAGGAGTTTCATGGTGAATAGTAGGGCCTTAAGGACTGTATTGGAACAGGGAGACCTTGGAGTTCAGGTGCACAGTTTTCTGAAAGTGATATCACAGGTAGACAGGGCAGTGAAGAAGGCTTTTGACACACTGGCCTTCATCAGTTAGGGCACTGAGTATAGAAGTTGGAAAATTATATTGCAGTTGTATAGGACGTTAGTGAGGCCACCCTTGTAGAATTGTGTTCAGTTTTGGTCACGTTGCTATAGAAAGGATGTTTTTATTAAACTGGAAAAGAGTGCAGAAGACATTTATAAGGATGTTGCCAGGTCCCAAAAGTCTGAGTTGGAGGGAGAGATTGGACAAGCTAGGACTTTTTGCATTAGCACGTAGGAGACTGAGGGTGTATCTTAATGAAGTGTATAAGGTCTGAGAAGCATGGATAGGATGAATGCACTCTTTTTTTTCCCAGATTTGGGGAATCAAGGATAAGAGGACATCAGTTTAAGGTTAGAGGGGAAAGAATAAAAGGGAACTTGATGGGCAACGTTTTTACACAAAGGATTGTATGAATATGGAATGAGCTACCACCAGAACTGGTTGAGGTGGGTACATTAATAATATTTAAAAGACATCTGGACAAATAAATGGATAGGAAAGGTTTAGAAGGAAATGAGGGAGCACAGCAGGTCAGGCAGCACTTGAGGAGCAGGAAAATCAATGTTTCGGGTAAAAGCCCTTCATCAGGAAATTAGCATGGATGGACATTTTCGTCTGCATGGACCAGTTTGGGCCAAAGGGCCTGTCTCCATCTCTATGACTCTCTAAATTCCTGGTCTATATCACAATCATGGTAGGTAAGGACAAAGGAACCCCTACTGCTTTTTTGGGACTGAAGGGAGGAGTTGAGGACGGAAGTGCGGGATATGGGTCGGACTCAGTTGAAGGCTCTATCGACAACAGAGCTGAGGACTCATCAGTTGAGGAAGAAAGTAGACATTTTTGAGGTTCCTTTGTTGAAGCTAGCCTCATCAAAATATATGCAATGGAGACACGGGAACTGGAAGAATGGAATGGAGTCTTTAAAGGAAGTAGGCTGCAAGAATGTATCGTCCAGGTGGCTTTGGGAGATACTGGGTTTATTAGTAGATATTAGTGGCCAGTCCATCACCAGAAAGGGAAACAGAGATGTCAAAGAAGTGAAGGGAGGAGTAAGAGATAAACCAGGTGAAAGTGAGGGCAGGGTGGAAATTGGAAGCGAAATCCTGGACTTTAACCCTGTTCTTTAGTTGACTGTAGTTGTTACAAGCAGGGTCATTTGAAGTGACTCAACTGTTACAATTCCAACTCCTCTTTGGAGCATGCCTCGGGTAGGATTGGCATGAGACCTACAGTGGAAATAAAACAGCAAGGACTAGGTCACTGCTTGCTAAGCAGCAATCTGATCTGATTGCCTCTTCAGTCTGAGGTTTACATTAGATTAGATTAGATTACTTACAGCCAAATGGCTGTAAGTCTAATTGTTCCCCATGACCCAAGCAAGTCCTTTGTGTCAAAGATAAACGATTATCACCAATTAAACATCCTCAAATCCATTCAAATCGAGCAGGACAATGTGGTTAAACAACTTCACCAGCTCCAGCAATACAGAAATCGAGTCCTTCTCTTCAACTTGCTTTCACTCATACGTGCTCTGCTGTAGTTGTGTAAGACTACTGCTATCCCCAAAAATCCTTGACAGTATCTCAAAAACCAACTGCAAATTGCTTTGAACATCAGTAGCGCGTCCCACAATTTCCTGATGGGCTTTCCTCACAAGCGCTACCTCCTCACTTGCATTGAGGGCTCTGAATGTCATTACTAGCTGCGTAATCTCATTGAGTCTTCGGTCACCAGATCATAGAACATAGAACATAGAAGAATACAGCGCAGTACAGGCCCTTTGGCCCTCGATGTAGCGCCGATCCAAGCCCACCTAACCTACACTAGCCCACTATCCTCCATATGCCTATCCAATGCCCGCTTAAATGCCCATAAAGAGGGAGAGTCCACCACTGCTACTGGCAGGGCATTCCATGAACTCACGACTCGCTGAGTAAAGAACCTACCCCAA
>NC_057714.1:109181407-109219984 GCF_004010195.1 Chiloscyllium plagiosum | reverse complement strand
GGAACACTGCTAGTAACGGCACTCCAAGATGAACCTTTACCATCAACTACTACCCTCTGTCTTCTTCCAGCCAGCCAATTCCTAATCCAAACCTCCAACTCACCCTCAATGCCATACCTCCGTATTTTTTGAAGTAGCCTACCATGGGGAACCTTATCAAACGCCTTACTAAATCAATATACACCACATCTACCGCTTTCCCCTCGTCCACGTCCTTAGTCACTTTCTCAAAGAATTCAATAAGGTTTGTGAGGCACGACCTGCCCTTCACAAAACCATGCTGACTATCCTTGATCACATTATTCCGATCCAGATGTTCATAAATCCTATCCCTTACAATTGTCTCTAAGACAAAGATCGTAAGGATTTTGTTCTTCCTTGAATCTAATCAGCTTCCTACACATTAGCAAAGGGAATTTTGAACAAGGGTATTGCTTCTTTCCTCCATTTTAATGAGAGTATGCATGTGGGGAGCCTTTGTCCAGGTTTGTTCCAAGGGTCTACAATTTCTTCTGCCAATGTCTGAGCTTCAAATGAGCAGCTTCAGTCTCCTGGCAGTCTCAACTCCTCCACTATCTGCTCCATCTTTAAGGTCTTTTCAACTTCGTCCAGCATGACTTGATGCTTGTCCCGTGGAATTCTGATGACTACAGCAGAAATGTAACATGAGATGTGAACTCACAATGAAGGAAATTAATGTTAAACCTGTAGTGATTAAAATGAGGTCATCCAGCTAGATCTCACAGAATATGAGTTCCCTGATTGGGGCTGTACATCCAATTCAGACAGTCCTGGCTCACAGATAAAAGGAAGAGTGTCAAAGATTCTGGCATTCTGATAGATGACTCTGAAGAGGCAGTACTGGATCAAAGATTCTTCATGTGTAAATAAAGGGTGACTTGCTGTTGGCTACCGGCCTCTTTGGAGTTATTTCAAAGGAGAGACTGTATGTACACAAATCAAACATTTAGTAGAGGAAATCCTTCGTTTGTTTCCTTCTTCCTATGAGGTCTCTGTCCCCAAATAAGTCACACTTCTGATGAAGAGCTCATGCTCGAAACATCGACTTGTCTGCTCCTCAGATGCTGCCTGACTGGCTGAGCTTTTCCAGCACCATACTTTTTAACACTGATCTCCAGCATCTGTAGTCCTCATTTTCTCCCAAAAAATACAACCTTCCTCCAGAGGCGGACCATTCAACTGCTTCCGTGTCCGGTGCTTTCCCTCACTGGCACCAACTACTGTAAGATATTCTTAATATACTGTCTCTATCAAGCTGCTCATTAGTATTATTAGATCACCTTTGATGTCAGTTTTGTGTGTCTGCACCATAGGATTTGAAAAAATGGAAGATAAATTATAGCAACTAAGCAGGACATCTGAGCAGAGGTCAGCCCCTCAGTTTGTTTCTTTTATTTCTCTCTCTTTTCCTTTTTCTTCATACCTCCCATCCTCAGATGGTAATGGTAATGTCCAGGGTGAAAGCAGACTCCTAGCTTTCCCTCAATCTCCCAGCCTCAGCATGGACTCGAACTCCCAGCATCAGCGTGGATTCGGACACCCAGCCTCAGCATGGAGTCAGACTCCTGGTCTCAGTATGAACTCAACTCCCAGCCTCAGTGTGGATTTGACTCCCAGCCTCAATGTGGACTTGACTCCCGGTCTCGAGGTGAAGCCCAGCATGGTCTGAGTTGGAAGGATTCTTATTCTGAACTCTTATTTCTCTATTTTCCTAATTTATTTCTGGACTTTTTATTTCTTTATTTTTCTAATTTTTTCCCTAAGAATTTGTAATTATAAATCTGTACCAAGGTACCTTGGTACCTAAGATGCCATTGTAAGTGGTGATTTATAAACTCTTCAGTGTATTCTTGTGAATGCATATGATAATAAAGCTAATTCCAATTCTAAATTAATCTTATGCGTTCTGATTCCCCTTCTAGTAGCAGAGGTTATCTACTGCTGACTTTCTTACAAGCAAAATGGTATATAAATGAAAAGAACCTGAATAGACAATCTAAAGAGAAAAGAAATGAGCTGGACTTAACAATATCTGAATTTCACATTAGTCAGATATCAGTATTATTAACTTAAAAGAATGGTTGCCGATCCAGGTATTGCACTTGCCATCAAAACAGATTACTTACTTTCATTAAGAAGATTAATATTTGTTTCAATATTAGTACATTACTAACTCCTCAGAAAACATATAAACTGCACTATTTAAAACTTGTTTATCGGCTTCACTCTTAGTACTGGCAAAACATTGCAAAAAAAACACTTTTAAAAATTTTATTACCTTCAACATATAGCATTGCTGTGGTTTTGTCATCATTTGCATCACATATGTAACTGCCTTCATCTTCAAAAGCAACATTATTAATTATGAGCTTTCTGTACACATCTTCACTCACAATCTCATATTTTTTACTTGGATGAATCCCTTTGCCTTTGTGATACCATTTAACAACAGCATTTAGCCTAGAAACCTTGCATTCAAAAATGACACGATGTTTTTCAATGCCAATCTTCTCTTTTAAGGGTTTCACAATTTTAACTGGCAATTCTGAAACAAATACAAGAATAACTGTTTGCATTTGTATAAAACAAAAAAAAAGTACTCGGGGTCAGTATTAAAAGTCATTACTAGACATTGCTAATTACAGTATTAAACTTCAGTCACTTTGACAGAGAAGCACAAATGGATGAAATAATTATTCATCACTTCCATTGTACAGTTACAAGATTTTATTTTTGAAACTACTTTGTCATGTAACAGTATTTTGTAAATAAGTACGTTTATAATGCTGTTCACACTGAAACAGAGCCCACTAACATTTGACTTCATTTAGAGTATAAAATGAATGATAAACCAGTAGCTGATTTTATATACCAACTTTCTAACACAATCTTTTTCATTGACTTGCTGCTGCTCATTTTATGCTGTTTGGAAGCAAATTTGTTCTTCTTTCCTTTCACAGTATATTGTCCCAATTTAAATACAAAAATCACAGAATGAGCAATGATTAACTGACTTTGCTTTCAATTATTAATGATACTTCTTAAATCTCATTCACATACATAAAAATACAACCAAGAAAGGGAATACATTAATGGTTTTGTAGTTAAACAATATAAACAACTCGTGAAACCAGTAGTTACTTTTAATATGTTTGCCATTCGTACTGTGGCAATTTCACAATCCAACTCTCTAGACATAATTCCATGTTTGCAGGCAACACTAAGGGAGCACCAAAATATTTGTTGTCATATTCTTCAAATCTATGAAGTGCCTCCTAAAATTCTTACCTTTAACCCGTAGGAAAGCTGTGGAAGTCGCACTTTCAGCAACAAACTTGATCTCAGCAGCATCTACAGTTTTTACAGATTTAAATAGCAGAATATGGGTCCTTCCTGTATGTAAAACATTTTGTTATGATATATATTAATACTATGAAATATAGTGCAGATTTTTAAAACAGATTTTCTAACACATCCCTTTCCAATGCTTGAACTTCTTTATGCTATTATTGTTCAAAACTGCAGACAAAAAAACCTATAAAATTCTATCAGGCCTAGAAAGGTTAGATGCAGGGAAGATGCTTCCAATGGTGGGCAGTGTCCACAGCCAGTTTCAGGAAAAGGGGTAAAACATTTTGGATTGAGAGAAGGAGGAAGTTCTTCACCCAGAGAGTAGTTAATCTGTGAAACTCACTATCAGAGGAAGTGGTTGAGGCCAAAACATTATGTGACTTCAAGTAAGAGGCAGCTTTTGTGGCTAAAGGGACCAAACAATATTGGGGAAGGACAGAAATAGGGTATCCAGCTCGACAATCAGCCATGATCATAATGAATGGCAAAGTAGGGTCGAGGGATTGAATGACCTACTCCTGCTCCTTTCTTCTATGTTTCTTTGTAAGAACACACTTGCTCTGAGATAATCTCTTATTTTTAATTGATCTTAGTTAAAATACATTGCAGCATGTGATTGTTTATGTCACTTCAACAAAGGACAAAGATTGTTTCCAGAGACTAAGCAAGCAAATGCATTTGGCACATTAAAGGATGCACTGGACAGCATACAAAGTTGATGCGCAGCAGATAAGATTAAATATGAAGGGAAGCTAGCCGGTAATATTAGGAAAGATAATTAGATATATAAAGGGCAAAAGTGGACAGTGGGCCGTTGGAAAATGATGCTGGAGAAATAGTAATGGGAAACAAAGAAATGGTGGAGGAACTGAATAAGTACTCTGTGTCAGTCTTCACAGTGGATGACACAAGTAACATCTCAAAAATTCAACACAGTCACAGGGGCAGAGATGAGTACAGTGGCCATCACCACGGAGACCGTTAGCTGAAGAAATAGAGGAGGCTTTAGTAGTGATCTTTCAGGTATCACTGGAGTCGGGGAGGGATTCCATAAAACTGGAAAATCGTCAATATACCACACCTCCTCCACCCCCGTTTAAGAAAGGAGCAATGCAAAAGACAGGGTCCATTGTGAAGGATGAGATTTCTAAATACTTGGAAAAGCATGGTAAAATAGGAAAAAGTCAGCATGGTTTTATCAAGGGCAGGTCATGCCTAACAAATCTGTTGGAATTCTTTAAGGAGGTAACGAACAGGTTCGACCAAGGCGAGCCAATGGATGTTATCTAGCTGGACTTTCAGAAGGCCGTAGATAAGGTGCCGCACAGGAGACTGCTGAGTAAGATAAGGGCCCATGGTGTTAGAAGCAAGGTATCAGCATGGATATAAGACTAGCTATCTGGCAGAAGGCAGACAGCGGGGATAAAAGGATCCTTCTCAGGATGGAAGCCGGTGACTAGTGGTGTTCACACGGGTCAGTGTTGGGACCACAGCTTTTCACTTTATACATTAATGATCTGGACGAAGTAACTGACAGCATTCTGACTAAGTTTGCAGATGATACAAAGCTAGGTGGAGGGACAGGTAGTAATGAGGAGGCGGGAGGCTGCAGACAGATTTTGAGAAGCTAGGACAGTGAGCAGAGAAGTGACAGAATGAAATACAATGTGGGACGAAGTAACTGACAGCATTCTGACTAAGTTTGCAGATGATACAAAGCTAGGTGGAGGGACAGGTAGTAATGAGGAGGCGGGAGGCTGCAGACAGATGTTGAGAAGCTAGGACAGTGAGCAGAAGTGTGACAGAATGAAATACAATGTGGGAAATATGAGGTCATGCACTTTAGTAGGAAGAATAGAGGCATGAATGATTTTCTAAATGGGGAGAAAATTCAGAAATCTGAAGTACAAAGGGACTCTTAAGGTAAACTTGTGGGTTGAATCGGCAGTTACGAAAGCAAATACAATGTTGTCATTCATCTCCATAGGACAATCAGAACTACCAGGAAGACAGAAGTTTACTGAAGAAGGAAATCAGGAGGGCGAAAAGGGGGCACGAGATAGCCTTGGCTGAGAAGATTAGGGTGATACTAAAGAGGTACTTTAAGTATACTAAAGGAGAAAGAATAACTAGAGAGAGAAGAGGACTCTTCAAGGACTGAAGTGGACATATAAGTGTAGAACCACAGGAGATAGGCGAGGCCCTCAATGAATATTTCTCCTCTGTGTTTACCATGAAGAAAAGTACGATGACTTGGGGTCTTGGGGAAGTTAGTGGTAATATCTTAGGGACAGTCCATATCACAGTAGTGGAGGTGTTGGATGTATTAGAATATATGAAGATGGATAAATCTCCTGGTCCTGACCAGATATATCTAAGAACACTGCAAGTGGCTAGAGAAGATATTGCAGAGGCCATGGCTGAGTTTTTCCATCATCCGTATCCATGGCTAGCAAATGTTGTGCCCTTATTCAAGAAGGGCTGCAAAGAAAAACCTGGGAATTATAGACCAGTAAGCTTAACATCTGTGATGGGTAAATTACTTGAGAAGATTCTGAGGGTAAACCTATATATGCATTTGAAAAGACAGGGTTTGATTAGGAGTAGTCAGCATGGCTTTGTGAGTTGGAGATCATGCCTCACAAATTTGTTAGAGTTCTTTGATAAAGTGACCAGAAAGGTTGATGAGGCAAGATGGTAAACATCGTCTATATGGATTTCAGTAAGGCCTTTGATAAGGTTCCGCAGTGTCACGGGGTTGTAATGATATAGTAAACAAACTTAGATTAAGTCTTGCATCTTTAAGGATGGGATATGCTGGTTTAGGCTCTTTAATATATAAGTTTGAAAACTCCTTTTCAGTTACATTCTCAAGGTGGCTTCAATTTATCTAACAATAAGTGTTATCTTAGGTCAGACAATGTATTAAAGGTGTGAACTTAAAGTCTTTCCCAATGTTGAGTCAGTTTTATTCTGAAAGTGGGACTTTCAGAATCCTACATGGATTTATTCAGTTTTTGTGCAAAATAAGATGTACTTTTACAACCACAGATCCACTCCATAAATTTATATGTGTGCACATGCAGGAGAGACAGAGTGTGTATGTGAGTGTGTGCTGTCGGTGTGAGCGCATATCAAAGAGTGTGTTTGCGTGTGTGTAAGCTTGGTTAAGTATGTGTGTGAGTGTGATGGGGTAAAAGCCTGTGAGAGGGTGTGTGCGTGCGTGTGAGTGCAGGAAGTGCATATGGTGTGGATGAGAGAGAGTTTGCTTGAGAGAGAGAGTGTGTGTGTGCACATGTGGAGAGGCTGGAATTGACATTGGGACCCTGCTGCCTCTTGGAGTTCAGGTTCATTGTTCCCTGAAAGTGGTCACAAGTAGACAGGGCAGTGAAGAAGGCTTTTGGCACACTGGCTTTCATCAAACAGGGCACTAAGTTAAGAAGTTGTAAAGTAATGGTGCAGTTATACAGTATGTCGGTGAGGCCATACTTGGAGTATTTGTGTTCAGTTTGGTCACCTTGCTATAGGAAGAATGTTATTAAACTGGAAAGAGGGCAGAAGAAATTTATAAGGATGTTGCCTGGACTCAATGGTCTGAGTTATAGGGAGAGGTTGGAAAAGCTAGGACATTTTTCTTTAGAGCATTGGAGTCTTGGGGGACCTTATAGAGGTATGTAAGATCATGAGAATCATGGGGAGAGTGAATACATTGTCTTTTTCCCAGGGTTGGGAAATCAAGGACTAGAGGGCATCAGTTTTAGATTAGGGGAAAAGAATAAAAGGGAACCTAAGGGGTAACATTTTTACACAGAGGGTGGTACACGTATGGAATGAGCTGCCAGGGGAAGTAGTTGAGGCAAGTACATCAATAACATTTAAAAGGGCATGGATAGGAAAGGATTAGAAGGATATGGGTCAAATGCAGGGAAATGGGGTTAGCATGGGCAGATATTTTGGTCAGCATAGAACAGTCTGGGCCAAACGGCTTGTCTCCATGCTGTAAGACTCTATGACTGGAATATAAAAGCAGGGATGTACGCCTAGGCTTTATAAGGCTCTGATAGACCACATTTAGAGTTTTGTGAGTAATTTTGGGCCCTATACCTCAGGAGAGATGTATTGGCCCTGGAGCAGGTCCAGAGGAGCTTCACGAAAATGATCCCAGGAATGATAGGGATAACATATGAGGAACATTTGAGGACTCTGGGATGACACTCGATGGAGTTTAGAAGGATGAGGGGGTAATCTCATTGAAACTTACAGAATACTAAACGGGGAGAAAGTGAGGACTGCAGATGCTGGAGATCAGAGCTGAAAAATGTGTTGCTGGAAAAGCGCAGCAGGTCAGGCAGCTGAAAAATGTGTTGCTGGAAAAGCGCAGCAGGTCAGGCAGCTGAAAAATGTGTTGCTGGACAAGCGCAGCGGGTCAGGCTTTTCCAGCAACACATTTTTCAGCTCAGAATACTAAACGGTCTGGATAAAATGATGTTGGGAAAATGTTTCCACTGGCAGGAGAGAAGAGAACCTGAGGATACAACATTAGAGTAAAAGGAAGACCCTTCAGAACGGAGATAAAGAGAAACCTCTTTAGTCAGAGAGTGGTGAATCTGTGGAATTCATTGCCACAGAAGGCTGTGGAGGCCACGTCACTGAGTATATTTAAGACAGGGATAGATAATTTGTTGACTGCCAAGGGGATCAAAGGTTATGGGGAGAAAGCAGGAAAATGGCACTAAAAAACCTATCAGCCATGATTGATTGGCAGAGCAGGCTCGATAGGCCGAATGGCCTTATTTCTGCTCCTATGTCTTATGATCTTATGGGTCTTATATGATAAATTATACTTAGGTGAAAAGACTGGGCAAAAATCAAAGCTTTTCATTTTGCACATACCACAACAGAATGGCAAGAATAACAAATTTGTAATGTATGAGAGGAGAGTCTTGAATGGTTGGCAAAAGAACTCTGATTAATCGAGCTGTTGCATGGAGAATGCACCAAGCGTTTATCTAAATTCAAACCAGTCTTGACTCAGCGATGTGAAGGGATGGTGATATAATTCCAAGACGGAGTAGTGTGAACTGGACAGAAACCTTTAGGTGATGATTTTCCTTTGTATTTCTTGTTCTGATCCTCCTAATTGTGGGAGGGCTTCAAACAATGGCAAACGATGCCCAAGCATGATGAATTCACTAGACATCTGAGATGGGTGTGCCTGCTGGAGCTAACCATTTGTCCCTGCTTTCAACACTGCTACTCTAACCTCCCTATGAGGCCCTCTCTCAAACAACACTTACACTTGTTCTGAGTCCTGCAAGATCCTGTGACTCCAAAGCTGCTCTTCTGCCAGGAGCCACAGCTTCCTCCACAGCACTGTGAGTCACAAGACTGCTGGTCTCTGATTAGTTGGCAATTCTTGCTGGGCAGAACTTTTCTTGGCCTTACCACTGCCTGATAGGGGCATGATGGGCCAGCCTTGGAAGAGGCCACCTGAGTCACACTCTTGTTCTATAATTTGCAATTATGACCCCCTATTCGTCTTCAAGATAGAACTCAATCATGAAGGTGATAGTCGATATGCCAAGCAAGCAGGCTGCTTTATCCTGGATAGTGTTGCATCTCTTGTGAATAGTTAGAGCCACATTCATCTAAGCAATCTGGGCCCTTGAGTTGTAAATCCTTTCACAGGAAGAACCATTTTCTCCAACCAGATAATTTTGAATGCAGCAACCAAATCTTATCTCAACCTTTTTTTCCTCTCCAAGGATAATAGCTCCAGTTTTCATTTGATTTACGTAATCTTTTCTTTTATTGCTCATGGGATGTGAGTATTGCTGGCCACCAATTATTTCCAATTGTCTAGAGGACAGTTAAGAGTCAACAACATTGCTGTAGGTCAGGAGTCCAGATCAGGTAAGAATGGCAGTTTTCTTCATTAAAGGGCATTAGTGAATCAGATGGGTTTTTCCCAACTATCAACAATGGATTCATGGTCATCATTAGACTTTTAATCCCAGACATGCACTGAATTCAAATTTCACCATCTGCCATGGTGGGTTTCAAACCCGGACCCCAGAACATCATCTGGATCTCTGGATTAACAGTTCAGTGATAATACCACTGGGCCATCACTTCCCCTCTTGTATCTCTTACTTTCTTCTGAACTTTATTTTTTGAAATGTTCATTTGGATAATAACAAATCCTAATATTATTTATGAAATCCAATTAAATAATAATAAAAATATCTACCTTCCTGACGAATTTTTACATTGTCACCAGCCCTGATTTTTACACCGTTCTTAAACCATTGAAAATCCACTTCATCATGTGAAATTTCACATAAGAAGGCAGCACTCTCCTGTTCAATAACTTCAAGGTCTTCCAACGGCCTTACTATCTTGATGTCACGAGCTGAAAAACATGAAGAAATCAAAAAGTCAAAACAACATCTATTTTAAAGAGTGTACATTTCTATATGTATGTATTTGTCTAAATAACAGCACTGAATGCATAGGTGAAGTAACTAAATGTGAAGCATTCTAAAACACCCTGAAGTCATGAAAGGCACTATTTACTTGCAAGTTCACTGCAAATTTATTCAGGGAAATTTATTTATTCAGGGAATGTAGATTCTATGGGCAAGGCTAGCATTTATTTCCATCCCAAACTAATCTTAAGAAGGTGGTGAATTTGAAATTCTTGAACCACTGCAATCAGTTTGGTGTAGGTACACCCACAATGCTATTAGGAAGAAAGCTCCAGAATTTTTACCTGGCAACATTGAAGAAACACAATATATTTTCAAGTCAGGTGGGTGAATGGCTTGGACAGGAACTTTCAGTGGTAGTGTTCCCAGGTGTTTAATGCTCCAGTACTTGTAGATAATGGTTTGGAAAGCGCTAAAGAGCTTTCATGTATTTCTGAAATGAATCTTGCATCTAATACACTGATGTTACTTGGTGATCATATATTAACTTACCTCATCTAAGTCATTAACACACTTTGTAAATAACTGTGGCCCCACCCCGACCCATTTCAGTTGCAGGATGCCATTCTGAAAAATGGCCCCATCATCCTAATTCTGTATGTTCTATTAGTTAGCTAACCCTCTATCCATGTTAAGATATTACCTCCAACACCACAGATTCTTTTCTTATTTAGCAGCCTAACAAGCAGTACCTTGTAAAATGCTTTTTGGTAATGCAAATATACCACATGCACTAGTTCCCTTTTATCTATATTGTTTGTTTAGTCCTCAAGAATTCTAATACATTTGTTAGACTTTGTTTCCCCTTCATGAAGCCATGCCAGCTCTGCAGGTTTATATTATGTATTTCTAAATACTCTGCTATTACATCCTTCACAACAGACTCTTGAACATTTTCCTAACTATTGTTAAGCTAACTGGCCTATAGTTAACATTTTTGTTTCCCTCCATGTTCAAATGAGGGTGTTGCGTTATGAGTTTTCTAATCCTCTGGGACTTCTCCAACATCTAAGGATTCTTGGAAAGTTACTACCAGTGCATTCACTATCTCTACAGACTTTTAATATGTTAGGATGCAATCCATTAGGCCCAGGGGGCTTATCAGTCTTTAGCCCCATTAGCTTCCGAAGTAATTTTTCCCTAGTGATAGTTATTATATTTACTTATTCTTCCCTTTTAGTTCCTTGGTTACTTAATACTTTTGTAATGCTGTTAGCATCTTCTACCGTGAAGACCGATGCAAAGTATTTATTCAAATCCTCTACCATTTCCTGGTGCCTCATTATTATGTCCCCAGGCCCATTCTCTGAGGGGCCTTTGTTTACCTTGACGTCACTCTTTCTTTTTATATATGTTAAAAATCTCTTACTGTCAAAATTGATATTAACCGTTAGTTTGCCCTCAAAATTATTTTCTCCCTATTATTTTTTTGGTCACCTTTTGATTTTTTTTTAAACTTCCCTAATTCTCTGGTTTACCAGTAATTTTTGCCACATTTAATTGATTTTTTTTCTTTCAATTTGATACTATCGTTAATTTCCTTGGATAATCATGGTTGGTTTATCCACTTCCTAGAATATTTCTTCCTCTCTGGGATATGCCTTTTTTGTGAGTCATGAACTACTTTCTTAAATATCTGTCACTGTTCAACAACCGTCTTTTCTGCCAAATATCTGCCCATTTTTTCTGCCCTCATTCATTTTAATTACCCCTATTTATGGTTTAGCACAGTTGTTTTTGAACCAAACACAGTCTCAAACTAAATGTTAAATTCTACCACATTATAGTGACAATGACATACCCTTGATTCATAAGGTCTATACAGCAGCAGGCAGTGAGAGAATATTTAACTGAATTAACTTGGTATATGTGCACCTGTACCCAAATAAAACAGAAGTCCATTCAGACTATGAGTTCCGACATGTTTCCATCACAAGGGATTATTGCACAAGGCAACATTTAAGGCAGACCACTTGGTAAATTCCACAGATGTGCAAAGGTTGACAGACTATCACCATCATACGATGAGACACATTGAGCAATCTCTAGGCAGGGTGGAGAACAAAGCGCCTGGGATCAGCAAAAGGTACTCAGGTGATCAGGTGTCAGCCTTGAAAGGAGAAATTCAACTGCAAAAGCATCAAACAATTCCTTTCAAGACTGTCCTGATTTGAATGGAGGCATCTCACCATCTCTGAGTGTCACCAGAGCCTCATTCAGCTGTGGTGACAGACACAGGTGTTTTCAGCTTTATATTTATCAGGGATCTCCAGGCCTCAAACATTAAGAAAGTTAAGTTCAAGGATTTCCCAAGCTGTGAATGAGCAAGGTCAGCAGCCTGTCTCCACTTAAGCAGAAAGCACAGAAGGAGCAACACATAGCAGCACACAGAAGAGTTTTAGGATAACCACCTAGCTGCACTCAAGAGTCGATGGGATTACTTCTTTCTTGATACATGAAGCCTTGAATATATTTGGAACTATTACATTTCTGATGTAATAATGCATGTGTCCTCCTTGCATTTCTTGTTGGGGGATGGGGTAAGCAGCTATTTGACTTCAAGAGCATTCTGACTCAATCAAAGGATTTAACAAGTAGTAGAACAAACAAAATGAGGTTCAGCCATTCTCCATGGCACAGAATACATCCTAATTGAGACTAGGAAATTATAGATTTAATAAACGAGATATTATTAGACTGCAGTGTGCTAAAGGTTAATTGGATTGATTGGAGCTGTCAGTGAGGATCATGTAAACCTTACCGAATGATGACCATTGGGTATCCAAAATTATCTCTCGTGTTTCTCAACATTCTGCACGTTGTTATCATTTTCTGCATCTCCACAGGCTAGCTGAGGCATCATGCTAGATGATACCCTTGTTGTTCAGTTCTACCCTCCTCTGGAATGTTAGGTTGCATAGGACACAACACACCATAATCACATGGAAGACTGCACATCCACATAGTGTATAGCTCAATCACAATGATCTAAGAATTGTACAGAATGGAAAGGCGGCCAAGTGGATCTCACTGACTATGCAATCCTTCATTATGATTGTTAACCTGGGCCCATTAGGGAGCTCTGGCTGACAGATATGAACAGGAGATTCAGAGACCTCTCAATTCTAGGGACTGGCTCCGAGCTTGCTGGTCAGAACCTAAGAACTGAGCACATAGCAAGAAGCCTATGTCAGGTATAGACAGGAGAGATCGAGTGAATCCTTAGAAGACTATAAAGGCAGTAACAGTATACTAAAGAGGGAAATCAGGAGGGCAAAAAGGGGACATGAGACAGCTTTGGCAAATAGGATTAAGGAGAATCCAAAGGGTTTTTACAAATATATTAAGGTCAAAAGGGTAACAAGGGAGAAAGTGGAGACCCTCAAAGATCACCAAGGCAGCCTATGTGTGGAGCCGCAGGACATGGGGGAGATACTAAAAGAGTATTTTGCATGAATGTTTACTGTGGAGAAGGACATGGAAGATATAGAATGTGGGGAAATTGATGGTGACATCTTGAAAAATTTCCATAATCCAGAGGAGGAGGTGCTGAATGTCTTGAAACACATAAAAGTGGATAAATCCACAGTTCCTGATCAGGTATACCCTAGAACTCTGTGTAAACCTAGGGAAGTAATTGCTGGGCCCTTTGCTGAAATATTTGTATCATCGAAAGCCACAGGTAAGGAGCCAGAAGACTGGAGTTTGGCTAATGTGGTGCCACTATTTAAGAAAGGTGGTAAAGAAAAGCCAGGGAACTATAAACCAGTGAGTCTGACATAGGTGGTTGACAAGTTGTTGGAGGGAATCCTGAGGGACAGGATTTACATGTATTTGGAAAGAAAAGGACTGATTAGGGATAGTCAGCATGGCTTTGTGCATGGGAATTCATGTCTCACAAACTTGATTGGGTTTTTTGATGAAGTAAAAAAGAGGATTGATGAGGGCAGGGTGATCTATCTGGACTTCATTAAGGTGGTCGACAAGGTTCCTCACGGGAGACTGTTTAGCAAGGTGAGATCTCATGGAACAGGCAGAATTAGCCATTTGAATACAGAACTGGCTCAGAGGTAGAAGACAGAGGATGGTGGTGGAGGGTTTGTTTTGAGATTGGAGGCCTGGGACCAGTGGTGTGCCACAAGGATCGCTGCTGGGTCCACTACTTTTCGTCATTTTTATAAATCATTTGAATGTGAACAAAGGAGGTGTAGCTGTAAGTATGCATATGACACCAAAGTTGGAGGAGTAGTGGACAGTAAAGAAGGTTACCTCAGAGTACAACGGGATCTAGATCAGATGGGCCAATGTTATGAGTAGGGGTAGGTGGAGTTTAAGGAGAAAATGAGGACTGCAGATGCGGGAGATTAGAGCTGAAAATGTGTTGCTGGAAAAGCGCAGCAGGTCAGGCAGCATCCAAGGAGCAGGAGAATCGACGTTTCGGGCATGAGCCCTTCTTCAGGAATGAGGAAAGTATGTCCAGCAGGCTAAGATAAAAGGTAGGGAGGAGGTACCTGGGGGAGGGGCGTTGGAAATGCGATAGGTGGAAGGAGGTTAAGGTGAGGGTGATAGGCTGGAGTGGGGGTGGGGGCAGAGAGGTCAGGAAGAAGATTGCAGGTTAGGAAGGTGGTACTGAGTTCGAGGGTTGGGGCTGAGACAAGGTGGGGGGAGGGGAAATGAGGAAACTGGAGAAATCTGAGTTCATCCCTTGTGGTTGGAGAGTTCCTAGGCGGAAGATGAGGCGCTCTTCCTCCAGCCGTCGTGTTGCTATGGTCTGGCGATGGAGGAGTCCAAGGACCTGCATGTCCTTGATGGAGTTGGAGGGGGAGTTGAAGTGTTGAGCCACGGGGTGGTTGGGTTGGACATTGCCAGGGTTGGAGGATTTGAGCTATGAGAAGAGGCTGGATAGGCTGGGGCTGTTTTTCCTGGAGCGTCAGAAGCTGAGGGGTGACCTTATAGAGGTTTATAAAATCATGAGGGGTGTGAATAGAATAAATAGACAAGGTATTTTCACTGGGGTGGGGGAGTCCAGAGCTAGAGGGCATAGGTTTAGGGTGAGAGGGGAAAGATATAAAAGGGACCTAAGGGGTAACTTTCTTATGGGAGGGTGGTGTGTGTAAGGAATGAGCTGCCAAAGGAAGTGGTGGAGAACTGGTACAATTACAACATTTAGAAGGCATCTAGATGGGTATATGAATAGGAAGGGCAGAGAGGGATATGGGCCACATGCTGGCAAATGGGACTAGATTAGGTTAGGATATCTGGTTGGCGTGACGAGTTGGACTGAAGGGTCTGTTTCCATGCTGTACATCTCTACAAGTAAAGGTGACTTCGTGACAGGATAATTGCCTCCTTTGAGTTATTTCAGTGGTGACAAGAGAAAACAGTAGGCGCCTGAAAACAATTTGCTTGCAACAGTCATTTAAGTTGGGGTAAGCCCTTCTTCCTTTATGAGGGAGGCTCAAATCGTTCGAGCCTTCCATTGAAGACTGGGCCCAATATGTGAAAAGAATGTGATAATTAGAATCATACAATACCTGCAGTGCGGAAACAGGCCATTTGGCCCAACAAGTCCACACTGACCCTTCAAAGAGAAACCAACCCAGATCCATTCCCCGCTCTATTACTCTACATTTACCTCTGACTAATGTACCTAACCTACATACCCCTTCTAAGGCTTATGTTAGAATGAAATGTGCAGGCTCAGATAGGGCACTTGAGGAGAACAAGTTAGCCAGGAAAGACCTATGCTAATGCAGAGTGTAAATATTTGATTCAATTTGATTTGTTATTGTCAAATGTACCTAAGTAATGTGTAAAGTTTTGTTTTGTGTGCAATATAGGCTGATCATACCATACTAAGCGTATAAAGATAATAGAACAGAGCAAGGAATGCAATTTTACTACTGCAGAGAAGGTGCACAAAGAGTGATATCAACATTTAATTAAAAATATGAGAGGTCCATTCAGAAGTCTAATAACTAGAGAATAAGAATATGTTATTTGATTAATTCAAAACAAAAAATGCTGAAAATCACAGCAGATCAGATAGCATGTGTGGAGAAACAGCAAGATATTGTTTCGAGTCTAGATGACTCTTCATCAGAGCTGATGTGAAGCGTGGAAAGGGCAGCATTTATACAATAGTGTGGGGTGGGGTGCTAGGGTAGAAAGGGTGTTGATAGTGCAGTTTAAGTGATCAAAATGTAAGAATGACAAAATAATAATGTGTCTAACTGTAAAACTGGAAAAAACAGATGGTCCCGCTGGAGTAGGGGGAAGGGACAGCAGAGAGGAAAGGGAAGGAATGAGTTCACAATCTGAAGGTATTGTACTCAATATTGAGTCCAGAAGGTTGTAATGAATGTAGTCTATGATTTTTCTTTATGTTGGCTGCCTTCCCAAGGCAGCGAGAAGTATAGATGGAGTCAATGGATGGAAGATTGGCTTGCATGATGGACTGGGCTGTGTTCACAACACTCTGTAGACCCTTACAGTCCTGAGCAGACCAATTGCCATACCAAAACTGAAGATGTGTTGCTGGAAAAGCACAGCAGGTCAGGCAGCATCCAAGGAGCAGGAGAATCGATTCTCTTGCTCCTTGGATGCTGCCTGACCTGCTGCGCTTTTCCAGCAACACATCTTCAGCTCTGATCTCCAGCATCTGCAGTCCTCACTTTCTCCAATTGCCATACCAAGCCAAGATTCATCCAGATAGAAGGCGTTCTATAGTGCATTTATAAAAATTGTTTGAGTCTTTAAACACGTCAAATCTCCTCAGTCTCCTTAGGAAGTAGAGGCATTGTTGTGCTTTCTTGACTATCACATCAATATGGTTGGACCAGGACAGATTGTTGGTGATCATCATGCCTATGAACTTGATACTCTCGATCATCTCCACCTCAGTCCCATTAATGTAGATAGGGGCATGCCTTCCATCTTGCTTACTTAAATCAGTGGTTAGCTCTTTTGTTTTGCTGACGTTGAGGAAGAGATTATCATCTTTCCACCACACCATCAAACACTATCTCTTTCCGGTATTCTGTCTCGTCATTATTTGCGATCCGGCCTGCAACACTGGTGTTGTCAGCAGCCTTTTAGATACGGTTCAGATTAAATTTGGCCAAACAGTCATACGTGTACTGAGAGTATATGAAGGGGCTGAGTATGCAGCCTCAGGGGGCAATGGTATTGTTGCCTATTCTCACTGATTGCGATGTATGGGGCAGGAAGTCGAGGATCCAGTTGCAGAGGGTGGAGCAGAGACCTAGATTTCAGAGGCTGGAGATTAGTTTGGTTAGAATTATAGTGTTGAAGGCAAAGCTGCAATCAATAAATAGGAGCCTGATTCTTGTTGTCTGGGTGTTCCAGGGATGTGTCTAGGGCCAGGGAGATGGCATTTGCAATAGACCTATTGCAACGGTACGCAAATTGCAAGAGATCAAGGCAAACTGGGAAGCTAGCATTCCCAATGAGCCATGACTAACCTCTCAGAAAACTTTATAATTATGGAGGTCAGATTCACCAGGCAGTAGTATTGAGACACGCTGCAGAAATTTTCTTTGGTTCTGGATTGATGGCATTCTCCTTGAAGCAGGTGGGGATTTCAGACCATAACAAGTAGAAGTTAAAGATGTCAGCAAATACTCATGCCAGCTGATACACACAGTTTCCGAGTGTGCAGCTGGGGACTTTATCTGCACCAATCGCTTTCGGTGGGTTCATTCTTAACACGTCCAGATAGAGAAGGATTGGTGGTCATATTTAAAGCCATGCCTTCATCGTCAAAATTTGTGATAATAATCGACCACAAGCCCCTCCTTGGTCTGGTTAAAGTACCATCCAAAGCACCATTCAGCATTGGGTTTTAATATTGTGCTTATAATTACAAGTTAGAACACCGTTCAAGAGGCCGAGTAGCGAATGCGGATGGATTGAGACGTTAGTAGATACACTGCCGGTGTACCCCCAAAGGAAGGGTCTGAAATGGATATTACATTTTCTGGACACACTCCCAGTCTCAGCTGACAATATCAGATCTTGGATGCAGAAAGAGCCAGTCCTTTCAAAACTGAAACAGCTGCTGGTATAGAGAAGGTTAATATGCCATCATAACTAGAATTTTCGACCCGGAGACATCATCTCACAGTACAGGATAGCACATTGACCTGGGGAGCAAGAGTAATTGACCCAAGCAAAGGTCTCTGTCCAATACTGGCTGAATTCCACCAGGACCACCTACGGATCTGCAAAATGAAGACATTGGCGAGAATTTACGTCTGGTGGCCAAGCCTGGATACAAACATAGGGCACTATCCCACCAATGTGGCAAAGTGTCAACAAAGACAAACATTTACCACCACCAGTTCTCCCACATCCATGGGAATGGCGAGGTAAACCTTGGACTTGTTTGCATGTTGATTATGCAGGTTCTTTAATGAGCTAAATGTTCCTAGTCAATGTAGATGCGCACTCAAAATGGTTGGACATACATAGAATCTATTTGTCAAACACGAGGTCAATGATAGAGAAGCTGTGCACGCCTTTTTCAATACAAAGAATCCCAGAACTCTGGGTCACAGATTAACAACCTATCATTTACCAACAGGGAACTTGTGTATTTGCTAAAGTCAAATAGGATTTGACAATATAAAGACAAGGGATAACATCTTCAAATAGTGTGGCGCTGGAAAAGCACAGCCAGTCAGGCAGCATCCAAGGAGCAGGAAAGTTGACATTTCGAGCATAAACTCCTCATCAACTCAAAATGTCAACTCTCCTTTCCCTCGGATACTGCTCCTAGGGCTGTAAATGTGGTCCAAGTAGGGAGACCTGGCTGACAGATAACAAGAGGAGTGTCAGAGATTCTGCAACACTAAGTGCTGACTCTGAAGAGGCAATACTAGATTCAAGGACTCCTCATGTGTAAATAAAAAGATGCTTGGTGACAGGTCTCTGCGGAGTTATTTCAGTAACATTCTTCCACTCTTCATCCTCCAGTCCTGTACAGCCAAGCCACCCATGGTGCCAAGATATAGCTGTTAGTGCAGTTTTCTAAAGAACTATCATCATCACTAATATCCAAAGCAGTAAACAAACTTGCGGGTGACATCTCATAGGGAACTCCCCCTATAATACCTCTCTGGTTCTCTTGGACAGTTTGGAAATCACTCATTCCGTATCTATCTACACAGTCTTGCAGATGCCACTGCTCAAGTTTTGAAACCCAGAGTTAAAGCTTGTGCAAACAATGCACTTCCAACAGATGTTTTCATATGGGACACACAGTGCATGCACGATTTCCTTCATTCCATGGGCTGTACATTCCACTAGCTGAGCTGTCCTGCCATAATTTAACTTTATTTTCTTCATTCACGTAACGTGTGTGTCACTGGCTGGCCAGCATTTGTTGCTTGTCCCTAGTTGCCCTTGATAAAGTGTGGTGAGCTGTCTTCTTGAACTATTGCAGTCCAACTGATTATTTATTATAAATACAAAAGCTTATCAGTCATTCACCAAGACCTCATTCACCTGCAATAACATAGCAGCCAAGTACTCCAGGTGAAGGAAGTAACTGAAAATGGGGGGGGAAATAATAAAAGGGCACTTCCTCCCCACTTCACATAATTCACCAAAATCACACTGTTTGTAATCTGCTCTCCCCTTTCAAGTTGCACAAAGACCTCTATATTAATACTCTTTCCAGCTACAGTGAAAGAACTAAGACTAAACCAGTTTACAGAATTAACTAATCAGCTACTCTCCATTAGAGCTCTTCTACCCTATCTCAGGTTGAGAGATAATTCTTTCATTTCTTTACCTTATATAAATTCTTAGCCCAGTAAAAAAGTTAAATGCTAGCTGCAGACGCTTTAGAAAAATATCTACACACAATTCTCTATATCTACTGGGTCAAGAGCAGGGAAATGCAGTTAGCATGGATGGACATTTTAGTCGGCATGGACCAGTTTAGGCCAAAGGGCCTGTCTCCATGCTGTAGGACTCTATGACTATATGACTCTATAACTCGCCATTCATCAAACTTTTACATGCACACAGATGACAACACCATGTACCAGGAAAATTAGATTAGATTAGATTAGATTACATTACATTACAGTGTGGAAACAGGCCCTTCGGCCCAACAAGTCCACACCGACCCGCCGAAGCGAAACCCACCCATACCCCTACATTTACCCCTTACCTAACACTACGGGCAATTTAGCATGGCCAATTCACCTGACCCTGCACATCTTTTGGACTGTGGGAGGAAACCGGAGCACCCGGAGGAAACCCACGCAGACACGGGGAGAACGTGCAAACTCCACACAGTCAGTCGCCTGAGGCGGGAATTGAACCCGGGTCTCAGGCGCTGTGAGGCAGCAGTGCTAACCACTGTGCCACCGTGCCGCCCACCGTGCCGCCCACTATCTTGCAATGCACCATAATCCTAGAGTTCTCTCAATCTGATTATCTTTAGTGAAAGCATATGTACAGGCTGATTTCAGTTCACTGCAAATCTAAGTCTGCTACAAACCCCTTTGTAAGGTGGGGCAAAAATCTCCATCAGATACCCTGGATTGAAACCCTCTGAACTTGGGAGATAAGTTTGTGGAATTCCCAGATTCAATTGAGCTCTCTGGGTGAGACAGACTAGGCAATATGGAAGCTAAGGGGCAGCTGTCTGGAACTGAGGTTTAGCTTGTAAAGCTAAAGGAAGATCCCCACAAACGCCTCAGCTACATACAATGAACACCAGCCTGCAGAGCAAACAACCGATACATTCTGGAGCCTACAAAAATACAAAACCACTCAACTTTTAATCCATTTGCTTGGACACAGAAATACTGAACATTCCACACGATTGTACTACACTCAACCTGTTTGCCGATGAATGTGAAGGCCTTTACACTACTTGAACCTACATCCATCCAAGAGGAATACTGGATGTTCAAAACTATCAGAAACCCATTCACTTTATTCAAAGAACCATTTACACTTCATCCAGTAATCAGGAGGCTCATTCAGCCCCGAGGGGAGGAACAACAGTTTAGTAATCAAACACAGATTTGAGAGGAGATTACGAGGCACACTGTCTGTGTAACTGCTAGCCCTGATGTGGGAGACAGAGAGCCTTTTCCAACATCAAGCTCCTGCAGAAACAGCTTCCCGACAGTCTCTAGCCCCAACAAGTAGCTTTGGAACCAAGATCACAGAAAACAAACCAAGAAGCTAAATCGGGAAGACAAACCAAGACCATCATCGCATCAAAGGACAGCCAAGAGGGTAGGAAGCCAAGCAAGCATTATCCGCCAAGAGCTTGCAGACACAGGCCTGTTCCAAGCCAAGAAAACCCGAGGGCAAGAACCTCAACAACTGGACACACTTTAAAACTGTGTTTTCCCTAGGGGTGAGCTGAAACTTTCAAGAACCCAAAGTTTCCAACTAGCTAGCAGGGAGGTAAAGGCGGGTGATGACAGTGCAGGGACCCCAAGGGTAGGAAGCCTGAAGAAAATATCGGTGATTAAAACTGCTATTTAGCTTTGAATAGTGTTTCAACCTCTGTTTAATTTGATAGTGTATTTAATTACTTTCCTCTGTATAATTGTGTCAATTTCACTGTTTTATTGCATTAGCCTTTTTTGATTCCTTGTATTATACTTACCTTTTGTAGTTAAATAAACACAGAGATTCTTTTGCCCTGAAACACCTATCTACTAACTTCTTCATTCCCCTAAACAAGACCAGTGTCAGAACCAGGGATTTGGGGTAAATTTGAACCACTTAAAAATCAGCAAATTACTGATCACAAACCAGAAACCTTACACCTTCTTCCAACAACTTAAATGCCAATGTCAATATACCATTCTGGTTGTTCGCTCCCACAGTTCTTTCATCTTTTCCCCTTCTCCCTCCTCTCTATGCCAATGCCCATCCTGTGGCACCATTGCTGTCAAGGCTTGCCAATGTGAAATTCAGCCCATGTGTTTATTTCAAATACAAGACCTTCATCAGCCAAAAGCCATTAATTTCTTTGGTTTGGTGTTATGTCTCATTCCCTTTGGTTTTATCTTCATGCAAGGTCCATTTTAGAATCATAGAATACTGACAGCGACGATAGAGGCCATTCAGCCCATTGAGTCTGCACTAACTCTCCAAAGAACATCCCACCCAGATACCCCAATCCCCATAAACTCTCATTTACATTGACTAATACCCGTGGCCTGCACATCCCTGGACACTATGGGACAATTTAGCATGGCCAATCCACCTACCCTGTAGATCTTGGACTGCAGGAGGAAACCAAATCACCCAACGCAGACACGGGAAGAACGTGCAAACTCCACAGAGGCAGGCTAGAATCAAATCTGGGTCCCTGGCATGTGTAAGGCACCAATGCCAATCACTATGCTACTGTGCCTCCCCAGATCAGCATTCAGGTCAAAAACTAACTTGACTGCATATTTCATTGTACTTCCCACTACATGAATGAGCTTTAAGAGAGAAATACTGTTTTGCAAAGCGATGTAACAAATGTTTAGCTGTAATTATCTTGCATTTTAACAGGAATCAAATGGAGAAAAATATAAAACCTACATTTATGTAGCATTTTTAATGACCAGCAGACTATCCAAAGCACTTTGCACCCAATGACATCCATCCTGAAGTGTAGTCACTGTTGTTTGTAGAAAACTTAACAAAAACAAAAATCATGGTGTAATAATAATTGATCACATACCATGTACTGTAAGGATGGCTGTTGACTTGCAATCCACTGCATCACATGTATATTGCCCTTGGTGTTCATTTCCACAATGGTGAATGATAAGGCTCCTTTGCCGTCCTTTAGACGTCATGCTATATCCTTTCCCTGGCTTAATCTCTACATCATCCTGCAGAACATAGTATAATGAAGAGGTACAAATGACACAGATATACAGTTATATTTTATGGAAACTATTTAAAATTCCGAGTGAGATAAGGAGAAAGATCAAGAACTAATTGTCAACGACAAGACAAATTCAAAGAATTTTTGACTCTGCAGGGTTTAATCTTTTTAGGGAAGAAAATAAAAAGGAAAATGTGGAAATACAAATGTGAAAAATAAAACAAAAAATGATTGCTAAACATATAAAATATTAGTCAGTACATGAGAAGATTAAAATTACATTAGTCAGTACATGAAGATAAAACCAAAGGGAATGAGACATAACACCAAACCAAAGAAATTAATGGCTTTTGGCTGTACAGCGTCTACACTAATAAAAGCCCCAAAGGACCTCTGCAGACCTCAGTATTCTATGATTCTAAAATGGACCTTGCATGAAGATAAAACCAAAGGGAATGAGACATAACACCAAACCAAAGAAATTAATGGCTTTTGGCTGTACAGCGTCTACTACTAATAAAAGCCCCAAAGGACCTCTGCAGAGTAGAAGCGCAGTAATAATTATGGGGTACAAAGTGTGAAAACACCACAAGCTGCCAACGTCTAAGTTCAGTAAAAAGTGTCAACTTCAGCCAAATCGATTCACTTGATGCAACATCTTGAAAGAGCTGAAAGCACAGAATGCTGCCAAAGAGTCATAGAGTCATAGAGATGTACAGCTTGAAAACAGACCCTTCGGTCCAACCTGTCCATGCTGACCAGGCAATCTAGTCTCACCTGCCACCACCCAGCCCATATCCCTCCAAACACTTCCTATTCATATGCCCATCCAAATGCCTCTTAAATGGTGCAATTGTACCAGCCTCCACCACTTCCTCATGGCAGCTCATTCCATACCCGTACCACCCTCTGTGTGAAAAGTTGCCCCTTAGGTCTCTTTTATATCTTTCCCCTCTCACCCTAAACCTATGCCCTCTAGTTCTGGATTCCCCAACCCCAGAGAAAAAACTTTGCCTATTTACCCTATCCATGCCTCTCATAATTTTGTAAACCTCTATAAGGAGCGAAAACAGCCCCAGCCTGTTCAGCCTCTCCCTATAGCTCAAATCCTTGTAAGTCTTTTCTGAACCCTTTCAAGTTTCACAACATCTTTCTGATAGGAAGGAGACCAGAACTGCACACAATATTCCAATAGTGGCCTGACCAATGTCCTGTACAGCTGCAACATGACCTCCCAACTCCTGTACTCAATAAACAAAAGCATACCAAACAACTTCTTCACTATCCTATCTACCTGTGACTCCACTTTCAAGGAGCTATGAACCTCCACTCCAAGGTCTCTTTGTTCAGCAACACTCCCTAGGACCTTACCACTAAGTGTATAAGTCCTGCTAAGATTTGCTTTCCCAAAATGCAGCACCTCGCATTTATCTGAATTAAACTCCATCTGCCACTTCTCAGCCCATTGGCCCATCTGGTCAAGATCCTGTTGTAATCTGAGGCAACCCTCTTCGCTGTCCACTACACCTCCATGTTGACTATCCCTAATCAGTCCTTGCCTTTCCAAATACATGTACATCCTGTCCCTCAGGATTTCCTCCAACAACTTACCCACCACCAATGTCAGGCTCACTGGTCTATAGTTCCCTGGCTTGTCCTTATCACCCCTCTTAAACAGTGGCACCACATTTGCCAACCTCCAGTCTTCCGGCACCTCACCTGTGACTATCAATGATACAAATATCTCAGCAAGACGCCCAGCAATCACTTCTCTAGCTTCCCACAGAGCTCTCGGGTCACCTGATCAGGTCCTGGAGATTTATCCACCTTTACCTGTTTCAAGACATCCAGGACTTCCTCCTCTGTAATCTGGACATTTTGCAAGATGTCACCATCTATTTCCCTACAGTCTATATCTTCCATATCCTTTTCCACAGTAAATACTGATGTTGAAATATAATGGCATAGTACCAGAGACTTGTACTTCAAAGTTCGTTAAGCTCCTAAATAAGAAGCTCTAGTATAGCTACAAGACTGCTATCTACTTGGAAAATGGGCTGCCATATGGAAGGTATGTTCTACCCAAGAAAAAAAAAGCAGGACAAATCTAACTTAGCTATTACCGCCATTATCAGTCTAGTCTCAACGATCAGTAAATCGAAGGAGCCCATCAACATTGCTATCGGGAATTTTTCAGGTATTCATACCTTAAACCATTTAACTTCTGCATTGGCTCTTGAGAGTTCACATTCAAAAACAACTTTATCTTTCTCCGGCACTTTAATATCTTCTAAAGATTTGACCAAAGTCACCGGCGGCTCTATTAAAAAAAAGAAAACAAACAGCAATTTGATGCAGTGTAAAGGTTAACATATTGAACCTTAGAGAAATTGTAAAAATTTCGCAATAATTTCAATGTTAGCAGGCAGAAAACTGCACTACTGGGTAAATTTTAAACTAGCATTTGGATATTTTCTAGCTACCATGTCATTAGATTCTATTATTTCATGGTCATCACAGAACTGTACCTGGGGGTTCAAGGTCATGCCATTCCAAGATTACAAAACCTCAACCTGCCACTACAGTTGTTCTCCCTTCAAAAGATGTTCTTAGACATAGCATTCAGTGAAGAATCCTATCAGAAGGATGTTGTGAAACTTGAAAAGGTTCAGAAAAGATTTACAAGGATGTTGCCAGGGTTGGAGTATTTCAGCTATAGGGAGAGGCTGAACAGGCTGTGGCTGTTTTCCCTGGAGTGCCACAGGCTGAGGGGTGACCTTATAGAGGTATAAGGGGGCAAGGAGAGGATAAATAGACAAAGTTTTTTCCCTGGGATGGGGGAACTAAAGGGCAAAGGTTTAGGATGAGAGGGGAAAGATATAAAAGGGACAAAGGGGAAACTTTTTCACGCAGAGGGTGGTGCGTGTGTGGAATGAGCTGCCAGAGGAAGTGGTGGAGGCTGGTACAATTGCAACATTTAAAAGGCACCTGGTTGGATATATGAATAGGAAGGGTTTAGCAGAACATGGGCCAAGTGCTGGTAAGTGGGACGAGAGTAGATTGGGATATCTGGTCGGCATGGACAAGTTGGACCAAAGGGTCTGTTTCCGTGCTGTACATCTCTATGACTCTAATTCTGCCATGCAGTCATTGTAACAGACTCAAAAGAAAGCAATATAGAAGTTTACATCACTGTTAATATCACTAATATTCTTCTGGAGTTGACAATCAACCATTCTCCATGAGTAGAGTCAAGCCGAGTCAATGTTGACTCTGCTTTCCCTCCACAGATGCTGAACCCGGTGAGGCTCTCCAGCAATTTCTGTTTTTGTTTCAGATGAAACACCATTATGTCTTGTGCATTCCTAACATTTCACTTCAGAAAAAAATATGAATCACAATCTGAGAAAAAGAAGCATATGGACCATATGGATGCAAACTCAAAGGTGATAATGATTCTCATATCTATGGCAAAGATGAGTTGGTTGTGTGCGAGAGCAAATAAACTCCCCTTCAACTTGCTGACTGAACAAAGTACTAAAACAAATCACAACAGAATCAGGCCAGCTATTCTATCAGCAAATCATCAGATTGTCTCTGTCACATGTTGGTACTTTTATTTCTGTTTTCTTCCTATATCATTTTTAACTACAGCAATAATTGGGAACATGGAGACTGTCTCTCCACAAACTCAAGACCGCTATAGAAAGACAAAAGGAAATGAAATAATGCAAGAGGTTAAGTGTAAAAATAGTTAACAGTTCCAGTGAAAACAGATTTGACAGCGACTGGAATAACAGCAGAACCTGTTATGGCAGAGTCTATCAACACCAGATTTAAAGCCTTGACAGGTGCACTAACATATTCCAATAGAGAAGAATGGACAGTTCAGCTACTTGAGTGGAACAGCTTAATAACAGCAACTGCTAAAACACTAATATAGGTAGCAAAAATAAAGCAAATGTGAGGGAGGACCTTTACTCAAACTGCTGAAACAAAATTAAAAAGTTATTCTAAATGTATTTGTTTCGAAAACATCACGTTTATAATTAGAATGGATAATCCCTGAAGATTGTCTTTCTCCTGCTAGGATACTCCAGTGATATAAATAATGAATAATGATGGGCAGTTACCTGTTACAGTGAGTCTTCCAGATGTACGTATGTCTTCAACTTTGAAACTAATCAGCCCTGAATCCTCAATCTTCAAATTGGATAAAGTCAGTGCATGCTTCTTGCCCAGTGTGCTAATTCTGCAGTTGGCTCCTGGTTTCATTCTGATACTATCCTTCAGCCAGGTCGTTTCCACATCTTCATGGGATAACTCAACTTCAAAAGTGCAAGTTTCTTTCTCATGCACCTTGACATCCTCCAATCCTTTGATCAGTTTAACTTTCCTCACTGTTTCAAATAAGAATTATTGTTAATATTCTAAGTATTATATTGATGATCTACAAAATATTATAAACAGAACATGACAAAAGCAGTAAAAATTAAGTAGTCGTGACAGAACAAAACTGAATTTATCAAAGTTGAAGTTAGGTATTTTAGACCAAAAGAGAAAATGCTGGAAAATCTCAGCAGGTCTGGCAGCATCTGTAAGGAGAGAAAAGCCTTGACAAAGGGTCAGTTAGACTCGAAACGTCAGCTCTTTTCTCTCCTTACAGATGCTGCCAGACCTGCTGAGATTTTCCAGCATTTTCTCTTTTGGTTTCAGATTCCAGCATCCGCAGTAATTTGCTTTTATTAGGTATTTTAGACCCTGTGTATGGTGATCTTTAGTTTAATACCTTAGATTGTGAATTCTAGATTACTGAAAACTAAGACAAGATGGAATTTATGTGACAAGTCTTGAAGGATATGTTAATTTCATTTTTAAATACATACTTTTCATTCTCTCCATCTACCAAGTTGTTCGGCAAGTTCAACCTAGTTAGAGTCGACATAAAGTCTATAATTGTTGATACATTTGCCTTTGCAGTTCCATTTCGAAAACCTCAACGGATACTGCCTGTACATTGGCAGGCAGTGCAAACTTAATCAATCTCAGCATGAAAATATTACTTCGTCGTGATGGCATTGCTTTCTGTACCAATTATCTTAAACTTGTGCCTTTTGGTTCTGGATCTTTCCATTATAGCAACAGTTCTCCCTAGCTACTCTGGCCAGATTCATGATTTTGAATAACTTTATCAAATCCCCTCTCAGCTTCTTTCCTTCAAAAGAATAGTTTTAATTCCTTCAAACTTTGCAGATGATTGAATTTTCTCATCCCTGGAACTGTTCTTTTTTTATCTGTCCTACACCTTCTCTAATGCCTTCACATTCTTCTTCAAGAAGTGCCTACAATTGAACATGACGTGGAGGTGCCAGTGTTGGACTGGGGGGGACAAAGTTAAGAATCACACAACACCAGGTTATAATCCAACAGGTTTATTTGGAAGTATAAGCTTTTGGAGCACTGCTCCTTCGTCTAGTAACTCAGTGATTTTTAACATTTTTTTCACAGAAGCTAGTACTTTTTACACGATAAAAGAGGTCAGACCATGTTATATCTGATAAGGAAATTGGAATGGACAATCAGTACATGGAGGGGTGTGCATGAGGACAGGATAGTGTTTTTTAAAATTTTATTTTTTAACTATTCTTTTGTGGGACGTGGGCTTCACTGGCTGGCCACTATTTATTGCCTGCCCCTAGCTGTCCTTGAGAGGGTGGTGGTGAGTTGCCCTCTTCAAATGCTGCAGTCCAACTGCTGTGGGTTGATCCACAATGCCATTAGGGAGGGAATTCCAGATCTTGACCCAGCAATGGTAAAGGAACAGCGATATATTTCCAAGTCAGGAAGGTGAGTCATTTGGAAGGGAACTTGAAGGTGGTGGTGTTCCCATATATCTGCTGCCCTTGTCCTTCAAGATGGAAGTAGTCGTGGGTTTGGAAAGCGATGTCTGAGGATCTTTGGTGAATTTCTACAGTGCATATTGTAGATAGTACACACTGCTGCTACTGAGCATCAACGGTGGAGGGAGTGGATGCTTGTGAATGTATGGCACAGATGTTACTTGCCATCTGTCAGTCCAAGTTTGGATATTGTTCAAATCTTGTTATATTTGGACATAGATGGCTTCAGTATCTGAGGAGATGCGAATGGTGCAGAACATTGTGCAATCATCGGTGAACATTCCCCACTTCTGACATTATGATGGACGGAAGGTCTTTGACAAAGCAGCTGAAGATTGTTCGGCCTAAGACACTACCTTGAGGAAGTCCTGGAGCTGAGATGTCTGACCTCCAACAACCACAACCGTCTTCCTATGTGCCAGGTATGACTCCAACCACTGGAGGTTTTTCCCCCGATACACATTAATTCATTTTGCAAGGGTTCCTTGATGTCACACTCGGTCAAATATAACCTTGATGTCAAAGGCTGTCACTCTCACCTCACCTCTGAAATTCAACTGTTTTGTTCATGTTTAAACAAAGGTTGTAGTGAAATCAGGAGCTGAGTGCCCCTGGCAGAACCCAAACTGGTCATTACTAAGCTGTTGCTCACTTCAACTTGTCAGTAATTCTCTACTGTGTACTGCAGGTTAAGAAAACTGTCAATGCTAGGGAGAGGACAAAACTGGAGAAGAGGTGGATGGCTTCAAAGTTCAATGTCTTCTAAAGAGGATGATTTCAAAATTGCAGACATACAGAGCAGCTGATCCAGTACAGATGGCAAGAGTGAACTAGCCAGTCAGGAGAGTGAGAATGTCTCCATTCTAGTGCAGAGGCATCGCCACATTAGAGGCTTGCTGAGCCCATGGCAAATGATGGATCATACTCCTTCATCTTGATGTGCATAGTGATTTATCTCCAGATGGAGGCTGCAGATGTGGGTGCACATTTAGAGTAGCCAGAGGCTTACAGTCAAACTACCAATATTTTGTCTTGGTTGAACATTAGTTGTCTCTGACAGCTCTATCACATCTATGGCCCTGATATCTTGGAGAAGTTCAGTGATGTTTCTAGCTTCAACCTCATTTTTCTTTCTATCATCATCATCTGAGGAGGATAGCAGTTCCCCCTGTCACTGCCTAGCAATTCCTCTCCCCTTTCCAATGCAACATAGCACAATGCACGGCAGAACACAACAATCCCGGACACCCTCAGTGGCATGCACTGTAATGCAGCACCAGGACAGTCAAGGCAGCAGAAGAGAACTCGTGCCACCAAGGATTCAAACCTGGACTTGTCCAGACGTCGCAACTTGAACGTAAAATACCCTCCAATTCACAAATGCAGCAGCTTGTTCCCAGTGAGATCTAATGGGTAATGCGTCACAAAGCTGGTTCTTTTTTTCTAAAAGATGTTCCTTTTCTCAAGGATATCATGTCCTTGATTTTTCTCAGAGGGATCGTGAACAGTCCAGGCTCCAAAATGACTGGCTTGATACTGAGAGGCCTTTTTGTTTATATGTAAACAAATGAGACTTTAGACCGAAACTTTTATGTTTAGAAGTGACCTGTATAATGAAAGGGGAGTGGTCAGTCCTAAAAGCTGAAGTCTTGCTTGAGTCAGTGCAGCAGGAACTGTGTATAAAACAGACTGCTAAATTCTCTCTCCTTCTGCCCTTCTAGCTTCGACCTGTACGCCTCTGTTTCAATTTTACTCTATGTTTTAAGGGTTTGTTTATTCTGATTGTTGCATGTATTTTTCAGAACAGCATAATTAAATATAGTTTGGATAGACTGTGTTCTGTAGATATTCTATATTCTGTTGTGTTTCATTCCGTAACATTGTGAATAAATTTTTGTCTGTTTTAAAACCTGGTAGTCAATCGAGCTAACGTACTCCGGGAAATTTTCACTGTACACTTACCAAAACAAATAGCAAAGTTACAGTCTGCATTGCCTGCTTAAGAATGTTTTGAGTGGTCTGGCCGAGTCCATAACACATGTAAATGAAATACTTGGAAACCACACAATGGTCCTGAAGATAACTCCCATCTCCCAAGGCTCATGCTCTATTACTCTCAGAATTGCATGAAACATTTTTGCTCTCACCAGCCCCAACCCTGACAGCACTAATTCTTCATGCCCTGCGTACTCTTCATGCTCGACATGCCATCATTTATTTAGAACAGTATTCCACCTTTCTGTGCCACCAACATTCATTTCTTTTACTCTCTTTCTCTCTGTCTCTCCTACTCTCTCAATCTTGGAGAATAGAGCAAAATGAGTCAAGATAAGTGGTGAGCTTCCTAACATTTGGCTTCTCACCCCTAATGAGGGGACTGCGATGGTAAAAATGAGGACTGCAGATGCTGGAAACCAGAGTCTGGATTAGAGTGGTGCTGGAAAAGCACAGCAGGTCAGGCAGCATCCAAGGAGCAGGATGAAGGGCTTTTGCCCGAAACGTCGATTTTCCTGCTCCTTGGATGCTGCCTGACCTGCTATGCTTTTCCAGCATCACTCTAATCCAGACCCTGACTCTGACTGCACCAAGATGCTGACTGTGTCCAAGCCCTAGACTGGAATTAGAAGCTGCCCTTGGCTTACTGTGCAGGAAACCCCAGACCAAAGACTTTCTCCCTTGACTTGACTGAAGATTGCTAACCGTCATGACAAGTTTCCTGGTTTGGTGTTCATACTAAACAGCAAGGCAATATATCTGCTATCTGGCTAAGACCGAAAAGGTGTGAGCACTAAGAAAGCAAGTGAACAGCCCAGATATCCAGCCTGGTTCAATCCATCAGCTGGATGTATGTCACTGAATGCAAAATTTCCTTGCTTCAGCATCACTGGTAGGTGTGTTTCACCCAAAGTTCAGTGTTGAAGTGCAGAAACATATTATAAGTGATTCTGAGATGCACCATGTAGGTTCTTAAAGGCTGGCACATGTCTGTTACCAATATCTGTTCACATCAGGTGCTTGTTGTCCAACATAGGGGGTCTATGGAGCAAGTGGTGAGCTGAAATTGCTAGGTACCCACTTTGATTTCCAATTTGAAATACGATTGAAAACTGCATATTAATGAGGTAAAATCTGCAATTAATAAGTTAATTAACGAAGAAAAATCCCCTTTAATAGATAACTCACCACTGCCTAGCAAGAATCTCGCCTCAATGTCCAGATCTTAGTTAAAAGTTGCAGCAAGACGTAGCCAACATCAACACAGGCCTTGCTAACTTTCCTGCACAATTCTGCTACATTTTGTGTCACAGCCCCATCATTCAAGAATCTTGTAAGACTCTAGCCCAAACCCATTTCTTTCTGCCCGCTGCTCCTAAAAATAAGAAGCTCAGACAATTGAAAGGTATAAACTTCTAATTCGTAAACAGGTTCCATTCATGAGTCATTTGTAAGTCATTTTGTTTACAAATCAGAACACAATGTAGGACAATACAACATAGCCATTCAGAAGTACAAGAAATGTTCATATTTTCGACCTGCGAATCCATTTTCATGGAACAATGAACCTGCATTCCAAGGTCTCTTGTTTAGCAAACGTTCCTAAGGACCTTACCATTAAGTGTATAAGTCCTGCCCTGATTTGCCTTTCCAAAATGCAGCACCTCACATTCATGTAAATTAAACTTTATCTGCCACTCCTCGGACCACTAGTATATCTGATCAAGATCCCTGTATGATGAGGTAACCTTCTTCTCTGTCCGCTACACCTCCAATTTTAGTGCCATCTACAAACATACTAACTATATCTCCTATGTTCACATCAAAATTATTGATATAAATGACGAAAAGCAGTGGACCCAGCACCGATTCTTGTGGCACACCACTTGTTAAAGGCCTCCAGTCTGAAAGGCAACCCTCCATAACCACCATCTGTCTCAATCCAGTGTCACTTTAAATGATAGTGCTGCCATCCCAAGAATCAGTCTGGTAAACCTTCATTGCATTCCCTCTTTAACCAGAACATCATTCCTCAGATAAACTGTTCAGGTTCTCAGATACCAGCAATTCTGGACCGTTACCTTTTCCACCACCCCTCTCCAATGCCAAAGATAGACAAAGATGAAACCTCACATCAGACCCAAAGGTTGAACCTCACCTAGTGCATGCTATCTTTCTCAAGAAAGTTTCCTGTGAACTACAGGCTCAATCTAAACGGAAACATTAATTTCAAGAAGTTCTTGTTTAATGAGTATTCATGATATGCAAATGCATGGTAAGTAGGTTCCTATCACTTTACAATGTCCACTCCACTATTGACAGATTGGCATTTGAATTTCTAACATTCAATCATGACATCAGAAAAACAAACTTTTGGCTCCACCACATCCTCTGGCAGCTCATTCCATACACTAGTAGAGTCACAGAGTCATAGAGATGTACAGCATGGAAACAGACCCTTCGGTCCAACCCGTCCATGCCAACCACATATCCCAACCCAATCTAGTCCCACCTGCTACCACCCGGCCCATATCCCTCCAAACCCTTCCTATTCATATACCCATCCAAATGCCTCTTAAATGTTGCAATTGTAGCAGCCTCCAATACATCCACAGGCAGCTCATTCCATAAACGTACCACCCTCTGCGTGAAAAGTTGCCCCTTAGGTCTCTTTTATATCTTTCCCCTCTCACCCCAAACCTATGCCCTCTAGTTCTGGACTCCCCGACCGCAGGGAAAAGACTTTGCCTATTTATCCTATCCATGCCTCTCATAATTTTGTAAACCTCTATAAGGTCACCCCTCAGCCTCCGATGCTCCAGGGAAAGCAGCCGCAGCCTGTTCAGCCTCTCCCTGTAGCTCAGATCCACCAACCCTTGCAACATCCTTGTAAATCTTTTCTGAACCCTTTCAAGTTTCACAACATCTTTCCGATAGGAAGGAGACCAGAACTGCACACAATATTCCAACAGTGGCCTAACCAACGTCCTGTACAGCCACAACATGACCTCCCAACTCCTGTACTCAATACTCTGACCAATAAAGGAAATCATACCAAACGCCTTCTTCACTATCCTATCTACCTGCGACTCCACTTTCAAGGAGCTATGAACCTGCACTCCAAGGTCTCTTTGTTCAGCAACTCTCCCTAGGACCTTACCATTAAGTGTATAATGGCCCATCTGGTCCAGATCCTGTTGTAATCTGAGCTAACCCTCTTCGCTGTCCACTACACCTCCAATTTTGGTATCATCTGCAAACTTACTAACTGTACCTCTTATGCTCACATCCAAATCATTTATGTAAATGACAAAAAGTAGACGGCCCAGCACCGATCCTTGTGGCACTCCACTGGTCACAGGCCTCCAGTCTGAAAAACAACCCTCCACCACTACCCTCTGTCTTCTACCTTTGAGCCAGTTCTGTATCCAAATGGCTAGTTCTCCCTGTATTCCATGAGATCTAACCTTGCTAATCAGTCTTCCATGGGGAACCTTGTCGAACGCCTTACTGAAGTCCATATAGATCACATCTACTGCTCTGCCCTCAACAATCCTCTTTGTTACTTCTTCAAAAAACTCAATCAAGTTTGTGAGACATGACTTTTACACGCACAAAGCCATGTTGACTATCACTAATCAGTCCTTGCCTTTCCAAATACATGTACATCCTGTCCCTCAGGATTGCCTCCAATAACTTGCCCACCACTGAGTAGAATGTGAGGTCTGCAGATGCTGGAGATCAGAGATGAAAATGTGTTGCTGGAAAAGCGCAGCAGGTCAGGCAGCATCCAGGGAACAGGAGAATCGACGTTTCGGGCCTTTCTGAAGAAGGGCTTAGGCCCGAAACGTCGATTCTCTTGTTCCCTGGATGCTGCCTGACCTGCTGCGCTTGCCCACCACTGAGGTCAGGTTCACTGGTCTATAGTTCCCTGGCTTGTCCTTACCACCCTTCTTAAACAGTGGCACCACGTTTGCCAATCTCCAGCCTTCCGGCACCTCACCTGTGACTATCAATGATACAAATATCTCAGCAAGAGGCCCAGCAATCACTTCTCCAGCTTCCCACAGAGCTCTCGGGTCACCTGATCAGGTTCTGGAGATTTATCCACCTTTACCTGTTTCAAGACATCCAGCACTTCCTCCTCTGTAATCTGGACATTTTGCAAGATGTCACCATCTATTTCCCTACAGTCTATATCTTCCATATCCTTTTCCACAGTAAATACTGATGCAAAATATTCATTTAGTATCTCCCCCATTTTCTGTGGCTCCACACAAAGGCCGCCTTGCTGATCTATGAGGGGCCCTATTCTCTCCCTAGTTACCGTTTTGTCCTTAATATATTTGTAAAACCCCTTTGGATTTTCCTTAATTCTATTTGCCATAGCTATCTCATGTCCCCGTTTTGCCCTCCTGATTTCCCTCTTAAGTATACTCCTACTTTCTTTATACTCTTCTAAGGATTCTTTTGAAATCTTTTTTAAAAACTACAACTTAGGTTGCAAATAGACTACTTAGTAGTCCATACAACTCAATGTAATCCACACTCAAAAAATAGTATTTGGAACTTTGGCAAATTGTAGTTTATAAAAGGTATAAGGGATAAAGGCAGGTTAATGGAATTAGATTACTGATTGATCACAAAGGTTTGCTAAATAACACCCCTTCAAGATACTGGACAGGACTTTCCCACTATGGGTTGAGACCCCAAGATTAGGGTCAAATGTGATCCGTGTCAAAATAAATCATCCAATGTGGATTCTTCTTCATTGATCAATTAGCAGACAGAGAGCACATTCATTGAACTTCTCAGCAACATTAAAAAAGTTAAAATAAAAGCATGGATGGGTAGCCCCTTCGTAAGACAATCTTGTGACCAGAACTGCAGCCAAGTAGCAGTTTGCAAAGTCTTCCTGGAGCAATGACACCTTCTCAGAATCATCACCTCCAGGCAGCCGACGATGTCACTGGGGCCCACAGGCTTGCTGGAAAACACTAGTTGGCCTCCAATCTCTGGTCTAAACCACCCTTTCAATTGGCTGAACAAACATTCTTCCATTTGTGGGCAAGAAGTCATTCCAATTGAGGTGACCTCCAGGAAAATGGCTCAGGAGCAGAATGGTGCTTGAAAACGACCTTGTCAAATGACAGGTCAAAATTTCACATCTGTCTCCCTCCAATCCTGATTCCATATCAGGCTTTTACAGTCTCCCACCAGCAACCGCTGGGTAGGACAAAGTGGAAGTGGTGTTCTGCAACAACCACAGTCCCTCTCATTACGAAGAACACAAATACTATTCTGCTGGACACTTGATGCCAGCAGAGTAGTATTACAACTTCTAAGGTATAATTTTTAAATGAGGGTTTAACAGTAGGCATTTCTGCAATTTTCCTCTTTAACGAAAGAGAATCCTGAAGAAAGGCAAAGTGTACTGACTCTAGATTATGAAATATATGAAGTCTAAATTTGCGCAAAGGAACGAAAGCTCAGTTGGCTAAGTAAAGGACCCAAAGACAACAATGCAAACCTATTGTGCACATCAGGGAGGAGAAAGTGAGGACTGCAGATGCTGGAGATCAGAGCTTAAAAATATGTTGCTGGAAAAGCGCAGCAGGTCAGGCAGATTCTCCTGTTCCTTTGATGCTGCCTGACCTGCTGCACTTTTTCAGCAACACATTTTTAAGCTATGGTGCACATCAGGCCACAGTCCTCCTCTGCAGCAAGTGTGGTTAAAAATTGGCAGAAGATTTCTGAACCATACCAGGCAACGCTTAACAGAGTGTTAACGACATCACAGTGCAAACTATCATCTTAGGAGATGGAAGGCTACAACTTCTGTGAAAAATATAATACTTACTTTCAACATTTAACTTTGCTTTCGTCTTTTCATGAAGTGTTTCACATGAGTAATTCCCACGGTCCGTAAAGCTCACATTTTTAATGGTAAGAATCTGTTTGTTCCCATCCACCTTAATATCTATTCTTCCATCACTCTGAACAATGATGTTATTTTTCATCCATTTAACTTCACCACAAGGTTTTGAGAGCTCAATTTCAAAAATGGCTGTCTTTTTTTCTTCAACGGTCATGTTCTCCAATTTCTTTTTAAATAATGCTGGAGCTTCTGTTAACAAAATTTCAATAGAACTAGTATTATTGTAATTTTTGAAAACATACAATTAAACCAGTCAGCTTTTGCTCAAGTTATGCCAGTGCAGGAATAGATCACAGGGTTCATTCTATGTGACTAAATAGTAAATCCATAGGCTCCACAGGTATGGGCCTTGAAGTGGAGCCAAATCAATATCAGAGCCTGCTGCCAAAGAATGGTGAAAAAACTGGTCACTGGTGAATGCATGATGGAGTATGAAGGCAATGAGTGGCAATGATGAATAGCAGGCTGTATGGTGGCTACAATGTGTAGTAGCAATGGGGGTATTTTTAATGTGGGGTCAAGAAGAATAGATCGGATTCACACTGTAGTACATTATTTTCTTTGTGGACAAGTTAATTTTCCCTTAATTTAGCCAGCAATGGTAATGGTTCTTTTGCAGCAAACAGGTATTGGATAGGTGTGTACAAATGGGCAATAAGCTCTTTAATTATATATGCGTATTTCAGCAGCTTAATGCCCACTTCAGACTGAGTACATTTCAAATTTATCCTTATCACAGAATTAGTACCCCTACAGTGCAGAAAGAAGTCATTTGGCCTACCATGCTTGCACTGACCCTCCAAACAGCATTCACTCTATCCACATACACATACTTTTAAATGGCCTATCCACATATCCTGCACATCTTTGGACTGTGGGTAGAAACCAGAGCACCTGGAGGAAACCCACACAGACACAGGGGGAAAGGACAGTCTCCACAGAGACAGTTACCCAAGGTGTCAGTCAAACCGGGTCCTTGGTGCAATGAGGCAGCAGTGCTAACCACTGAGCCATCGTGCCACCCAAATGTGGAAGGGGGTATGCAATCAGTGAAAAACAAATCACACTGTTCCAAACTGGAAACTTGATTTTCACAGTGGCATCTGTAAAACAACTACACTGATTTTAACTTAACCATTTCCTTTAGTCTACATTCTCTTTCACCCTTGATAACTAATTTAAAGTTCACCTTGTCTTTAGTATTGTAAGAAAATGTGCTGATTTTCACCCATTACTGTGTAAAGTCATTTCTGGAAGTACATTGACTGAGCACTGAAGGGAAGAACTAAGACTCCTGTTGCAAGGTTAAAAAACAAATAAAGAAAGGAAGCAAGATTGGTCAGTGCACTGAGTATAAGAGTTGGGAATTTATGTTGCAGCCATACAGGACCAATCACTGATGAAGCCACTTTTGGAATACTGCATTCAATTCTGGTCTCCCTGCCATAGGAAAAATGCCATAGAAAAGCCATTCCTGATTAAGGGCTTTTGCCCAAAACGTCGATTTTCCTGCTCCTTGGATGCTGCCTGACTTTGTGCTTTTCCAGCACCACTCTAATCTAGACTCTGATCTCCAGCATCAGTGCTCACTTTCGCCATAGGAAAAATGTTACGAAACTTGAAAGGATTCAGAAAAGATTTACAAGAATGTTGCCGGGGTGGAGGGTTTGAGCTATTGGGAGAAGCTAAATAGGCTTTATAAAATCATAAGGGGCATGGATAGGGTGAAAGTTTAAGGTGAGAAGGGAAAGATTTGAAAGGAACCTTAAGGGGCAACGTTTTCAAGCAGAGGGTGGTGTGTGATTGGAATGATCTGCTCGAGGAGGTGGTGGAGGCTGGTACAATTACAACATGTATGAATGAGAAGGATTAGAGGGATACGGGGAGAAAGTGAGGTCTGCAGATGCTGGAGATCAGAGCTGGAAATGTGTTGCTGGAAAAGCGCAGCAGGTCAGGCAGCATCCAGGGAACAGGAGAATCGACGTTTCGGGCATAAGC
>NC_057714.1:109164049-109181382 GCF_004010195.1 Chiloscyllium plagiosum | reverse complement strand
CCTTTGTGGTTGGAGGGTTCCTAGCCGGAAGATGAGGTGTTCTTCCTCCAACCGTCGTTTTGTTGTGGTCTGACGATGGAGGAGTCCAAAGACCTGCATATCCTTGGTGGAGTGGGAGGGGGAATTGAAATGTTGATCCACAGGGTGGTTGGGTTGGTTGGTCCGGGTGTCCCAGAGGTGTTCTCTGAAACGCTCCGCAAGTAGCGGAGGAGGGATATGGGCCAAATAGTGGCAAATGGGACTAGATTAATTTAGGGGTGTCTGTTCGGCATGGACGTGTTGGACCAAAAGGTCTGTTTCTGTGCTGTATATTTCTATGACTCGAACAAGAATTTGCATTTTGAACTGCAGTCATCTCTTTTACACAGGCAATGACTGGGGTTTTGCAGGCCTTTCAGAATTTTATCATTTTGTCTGTACAGAAGCCATCATTTTCTTTTCTCTAAAATAGGAGTTAATTACTGAAAGGAGTTAGCCAACCATGTAAGTACGCTTTCAAAAGAGGTTTTAATCCAAATATTTAGGGTATCCTTTCAGAACAAATTAGTAATTGACTTTTGTGTGGATCTGTTGTGAACTACTTGTTAACAAAGTAATTTTGATTCCTCACCTTGAACTTGAAGATTGGCAGTTATTCTCATATCTTCAACTTGTGCAGAAATTTCACACGCATCCATTAGTGTCAGGTGTCTAATGGTCAAACTATGATTGGTTCTTTCGCAGGATATGACATACTTCTCATTTGGACTAATTTTGACTCCGTTCTTATACCAAGTAATTGCAGCATCTTCATGAGAGACACTGCATTTAAAGGTGGCATCCTCTCCTTCCACAGCCACGACACTTTGAAGCTCACTTTTAAACTTAATAATCTTTGGAACTGCTCAGAACAAAACAAAAGTTTTAAAGTTAAGGACTAATCAAGCTTGCAGTTTCAGCTACTATGAACGTATGAACATACAAATTAGGAGTAAGAGGCCATTCGGCCTCTCAAGTCTGTATTGCCATTTGATAAGATTATGGCTGATCTGAATATGGCCTCAATTCTCCTGTATAAAGTTTATGTCCATTGTCAGTCAAGAATCTATATCAGTAAAAACATCCATTACTAGATGGGCACATCTTGCTGATCAATGTAAATGATTTATCAACATCACTAAGTTATCAGTTAAAAATGTTATGAAAGAGGAAAAATACAAGACAAAGGAATAAACACAAACTAGCCATGAGTTCGGACTTGTTTTTAATTCTTTCATGGAATGTAGATGAGCATTTGTCACTAATTCCCAATTAAACCTGAACTGATAACTGGTGCCATTTCAGAGAGCAGTTAAGAATTAACACATTGTTGTTGATCTAGAGTCACATATACTGCAATCCTGCTAAGGACAGCAAATTCCCTTCCCCAGAGGGCATCAGTGAAACAAATGGATTTTTCAACAATCATTAAGTGGTTGTCATTAGAAAATGGTTTACTTTATTTCAGATTTTTAATTAATTTAATTTTAATTAATTAATTTGAACAATGCCGTCTAGTTCCAGACATCCCACCCAGGAAAAAGACCTTGTGTATTAACCCTATCCAGGCCTCTCATGATTTTATAAACCTTTATAAGGTCTGAAACACGTTGCAATGTCCTGCACTGATGCATCGAGTGGACTCAATAGGCCGAATGGCCTTAGTTCCACTTCTATTTCTTATGGTCTTATGGTCTAACATGACCTCCCAACTCCTATACTCAATGCAGTGACCAATAAAGGAAAGCATACCAAACGCCTTCCTCATTATACTATCTACCTGCAACTCCACTTTCAAGGAACTACGAACCTGCACTGCAAGGTCCCTTTGAACAGCAGCACACCCCAGGACCTTGCCATTAAGTGTATAAGGGGCAAGATTAGAGTGGTGCTGGAAAAGCACAGCAGGTCATGCAGCATCCGAGGAACAAGAAAATCAACGTATTGGGCAAAAGACCCTCATCAGGAATGAGGCAAGGAGCCTCCAGGTGGAGAGATAAATGGGAGGGGGAGGCGGCTGGGGAGAAGGTAGCTAAGAGTGTAATAGGTGGATGGATGTAGGGATGAAGGTCATAGGTCGGAGAAGAGGGTGGAGTGGATAGGTGGGAAGGAAGATTGGCAGGTATGACAGGTCATGAGGATGGTGCTGAGCTGGCAGGTTGGTACTGGGGTAAGGTGGGGGGGGAAATGAGGAAACTGGTGAAGTCCACATTGATGCCCTGGGGTTTAAGTGTTCCAAGGCAGAAGATGAGGCATTCTTCTTCCAGGCATTGGGTGGTGAGGCAGTGGCGGTGGAGGAGGCCCAGAACTTGCATGTCCTCGGCAGAGTGAAATGTTTGGCCTCGGGAGCTGAAATGTTTGGCCATGGGGCTGTTGGCCCCTGACACCTGCACCAATCAACCCCACCGCCCGACACCCGCACCAGTCAACTCCACTGCCCGACACCCACACCAGTCAACCCCACTGTCCAACACCTGCACCAGTCAACCCCACCACCCGACACCTGCACCAATCAACCCTCCTCCACACACCCCCACACCCCCACAATGCTAGTTTAAATCCTCTCAAGCAACTCTCACAAATCTCCCTAACCAGTATATTAATTCTCTTCCAATTCTGGTGCAATTAGTCCTTCTAATACAGGTCGCTAGTACCCCAGAAAAGATTCCAAAAAATGTGAACCCTTCTCCCCAGATCCTCAGCGATGCATTCATCTGCTCGATCCTCCTATTCCTACCCTTACTAGCTCATAGCACCAGCAGTAACATCAAGTACCTCCTTTTAAAATTGTAGCCTAACTTTTTATAGTCTCCCTTCAGAATCTCATCCTTTTTCCTTCCCAAGTAACTAGTTCCAATGTGCACAACTGGTCCCCCTCTCTTTTGAGAATATTTTGCTCCCTCTCCATGATATCCTTGATCCTATCACCAGGGAGGTAACACATCATTCTGTTTTCTCACTGCCAGCTGCAGAAACATCTGCCTGTGCCTCTGACTAGAGAGTCTCCTACCATAATCTAAATTGCCCGTAGTGTTAGGTGAAGGGGTAAATGTAGGGGTATGGGTGGGTTGCGCTTCGGTGGGTCGGTGTGGACTTGTTGGGCTGAAGGGCCTGTTGCCACACTGTAAGTAATCTAATCTAATCTAAATAATCAATCACTTGGAACCTGACATACCTCTCATTACATTACAGCCAGTCTCAGTACGAGAAACTTGGCTGTTCGTACTACATTCCCGAGAGTTCATTATCTCCTACGTTTTTCAAAACAGCATACTTGCTTCAGATGGGGACAGCCATAGGAGACTCTTGCGCTACCTGCCTCCCTCTCCCATCTTTCCTGACGGTATCTGTCGTTTTTTTTCCCTTTCTATGACTGTCATCCATCACATCCCAACCTCCTGTAAATTCCTTATTGCTTCTAACTGCTGCTCCAACCGATCCATTGGATCTGATAGAATTTGGAACCAAAGACACTTCCTGCAGTCATAATCACGGAAACTCTCCCACATCCAACAGGAATAGCATATCACTCTATTAAAGACCATCTCTGCTCCTTAACGATCTACAGATCCAGAAAATAGTGCAGTCTTACTGCTCTAAAAACCACTGCTCCAGGCTAACTTTGTATTTAAAGTTTATGTTTTTAAGATTTAATCGAGAGACAGATCTCAATAAGACACTCTACTCACTATTGTAGATTTATATTACACTTAAAAACTATGCGCTTAGTTTCTGCCATGCTGTGAGCTCTCCCACACAGGTTCCTCCAAGGTCACCTGTGAATTTCGCTGTTCACTAATTTTTGTTAGACACACTCCGATGTCCAGAGATATTTGAACTCAAACAGCAAAGGCAGTAGCTGTGCTGATTCAGTGCAGTGTCAGACAGCTGTGTAGATTTCCTTCTGTGACCATATGGTCGCAGCCTTTGTCTCTCTTCCTCCATTTTAAATTACGATTGTTTTGATCTTTGCCTGCCAAAGCTCCAAAACCCAGTGGATATTATCCACCTAGACTTCCAAAAGGCCTTTGATAAGGTACCTTATGGGAGGCTGCTGAGTAAGATGAGGGCCCATGGTGCTCGAGGTTAGCTATTGGCATGGATTAAGGATTAGCTGTCTGGCAGAAGGCAGAGAGTTGGGATAAAAGGTTCTTTTTCGGAATGGCAGCTGGTGACAAGTGGGGTCCCGCAAGGTTCAATGTTGGGGCTGCAACTATTCACTTTAAATAATAATGATCTGGATGAAAGGACTGGGGGCATTCTGGCGAAGTTTGCCGATGATATGAAGTTAGGCGGACAGGCAGGTAGTTCTGAGGAGGTGGGGAGGCTGCTGAAAGATTTAGACAGTTTAGGAGAGTAGTCCAAGAAATGGCTGATGAAATTCAATGTGAGCAAATGCGAGGTCTTGCACTTGGAAAAAAATAATACAGGGATAGACAATTTTCTAAACGGTAAGAAAATTCCTAAAGCCAAAGTAGAAAGGGATCTGGGAGTGCTTGTCCAGGATTCTCTAAAGGTCAACTTGCAGGTTGAGTCTGTGGTTAAGAAAGCAAATGTAATGTTGTCATTTACCTCAAGAGGGTTGGAATGTAAAAGCAGCAATGTGCTTCTGAGACTTCATAAAGCTCTGATTAGGCCCCGTTTAGAATACTGTGTCCAGTTTTGGGCACCACACCTCAGGAAGGACATACTGGCACTGGAGCGTGTCTAGCAGAGATTCACACGTATAATCCCTGGAATGGTAGGCCTAAAATAGGATGAACGGCTAAGGATCGTGGGATTGTAAACATTAGAGTTTAGAAGGTTGAGGGAAGATCTAATAGAAACTTACAAGATAATTCATGGCTTAGAAAGGGTGGACTCTGGGAATTTGTTTCCGTCAGGCACAGTCTTAGAATTAAAGGGAGTCAATTTAAAACGAAAATGAGGAGACATTTCTTCAGCCAGAGAGTGATGGGCCTGTGGAATTCATTGCCACTGAGTGCAGTGGAGGCCAGGACATTAAATGTCTTCAAGGCAAGATTAATAAATTCTTAATCTCGCAAGGAATTAAGGGATACGGGGAGAGTGCAGCTAAGTGGCATTGAAATGCCCATCAGCCATGATTGAATAGCAGAGTGGACTCAATGGGCCGGATGGCCTTACTTCCACTCCTATATCTTACGGTCTTATAGTCTTAAAGCAGTAATTACTGCTCCTCAAATTTGAGGATATCACCTCCAACACCTAAAACAGCTCTTACAGCCACAACTTTTTTCCCATCCTACATCTTTGATTACCCAGAATAGTCATCTTCCCGTCCCACAGACGCTTTCACACAGCTCCAACACTCTCCTTCCACCTGGACCCATCCTTCTGGCCTTTTACCTGCACTCGATCTGTTCATTGGGAACTGTTGACGTTACATTGGTCGCCTCAATTTCTCTACACCCCTCACTCAATCCAACCTATCTCTCTCCAAACTAACCGCACTCCTTTTGCTTAGATCCAAGCCCAACTTTGTTATTAAGCCTGTCGAAAAGGGTTATGCTGTTGTAGTCTGGCGTACTGATCTCTACATTGCAGAGGCTTGGCACCAGCTCTTAGATACCTCCTCCTATCTTCCCCTGGACCATGACCCCACCATAGCACATCAGGCACATAGCAACCACAGTTATTGACCTCATTTGATCTGACAATCTTCCCCCTCACTGCCTTCAAGCTGATAGTCCCCCAGTCCCATACAGCTCACTTCTAACTCTTTCTGAAAATCCACAAACTGGACTGCCCGGGCAGAGCCATTGTTTCAGCCTGCCCCTGCTCCACAGTACTCATGTATTCCTATCTTGACTCAGTCTTTTCTCCCCGGTCCAGTTTCTGTCCCCCGTATATCAATGATTCCTCTGACACTTTACGCCAGTTTCCAAATTGCCAGTTTGCAGGCTCTAGCCGCCACTTCTTTACCATGGATGTGCCTCATCATCACATGTCCATCCCCCACCAGGATGACTCTCCACTTCTTCCTGGAGCCTGAACCGTCCCCACCCATCACCACCCACCTCCGCTTAACCAAGCTTGTCCTCACCCTCAACAATTTCTCTCCTCTCATTTTTATCAGGTCAGAGGGATGCCAGTTAGTGTTGCTGTCTGTTAGTGAGGTATGTGGAACATTCCTTGTTCCAGTCCGTCTCAGGCCCCCACCCACAATTCTTTCTCCGATATATCGATGATATCATCAGTGCTGCTTCCCTCTATTGTCTGGAATTGGAAAGGTTCATCAACTCCACTTCCAATTTCCACCCTGCACTCAGTTTCACTTGGTCTATCTCTAACTCCTCCCTTCCCTTCCTCGACATCTGCTTCCCTTTCTGGGGATAGACTGGCCACTAATATCCAATATAAATCCACCAACTCCCACTGCTACCTCGATTATACATCCTCGCACCCTGCTTCCTGTAAAGACTATTTTCCCAGTTCCTCTGTCTCTGTCACCTTTGCTCCGATGAGGCTAACTTCAAAAAGGGAGCCTCCAAAATGTCCTCAACTGAGGATTCCCCAGCTCCGTTGTCGACAAGGTGCTCAACCGGGTCCAATCCAGCTCCCGCACATCCGCTCACACCCTGTCTCTTCCTTTCCGCAACATCAATAGGGCTTTCCTTATCCTTACCTACCATCCCACCAGCATCCACATCTAAAAGATCATCAACAGCCATTTCCATCACTTCCAGTGAGATGCCACCACCAGACACAAATCCCCTCCCTTGTCTGCCTTCCGCAGGCACCTTTCCCTCTGGGATACTCTAGTCCACTCTTCCTTCATTCCCAACAACCTTTCTGCCAACCCCCATCCCCACAGTTCCTTCCCATTTACCTCCTCAGTATCAAAGGAACCAAACATACCTTCCAGGTGAAGCAACACTTTACCTGCACTTCTCTCAATCTAGTCTATGCACTCGCTGCTCACAATGTGGTCTCCTCTACATTGGGGAAACGAAGCAGAGACTGGGTGACCACTTTGCAGAACATCTAAGTTCCACAAGTCAAAAAGACTTTGAGCTTCCAGTCGCCTGTCACTTTAACACACCACCCTGTTCCCTGTCCAACATCTCTGTTTCTGGCTTGCCACAGTGCTCCAGCAAAGGTCAGCATAAACTAGAAGAACAACACCTCATTTTCTGCTGGGGGACCCTGCAGGCCCCTGGCTTCAATATCAAGTTCAACAATTTTAGGGTCTAAACTCTCCCATGTCCTAGTCCCCTACTCCACACACCAGGCTTTGTTATTACACAGTCTGTCATTATACACTACCTATTGTTAGCCACTAACAGTCTCCATTAACAGCTATTCAACCTCCCAGCCAGATTGTTACACACTCCTTTGTCTATCCAACTGTAATTCTCTCTCTTCGTGCTCTAGACCTACATATCATTTACTCCTTACCCCCTCCCCCATCCTATCTTCTGCATATAAACTGACATTTACCTAGTTACTATCCATTCTGAGGAAGATCACCGGACCCAAAATGTTGACTTTGATTTCTGCCAGATCTACTGAGCTTTTCCAGAAACTTCTGTTTTTGTTTCTGATTTACAGCATCCACCATTCTTTTGGTTTTTATTTAATATTGAACTCACTGCCACACTTCTTCTAGGCATGCCCAATTTAATAATATTAGTTTGCTCTCTCTCCACAGATGCTGCCTGACCAGCTATGATTTCCAGTATTTTTTGTTTTCAGTACAGATTCTAGCACCTGCAGCAATTTGCTTCTGTATTGTAGTTAAAAGTACTCTTAGCCCAATGAAGGTTGAGAATGAGGAAATGGTAGTCATGCTGAATGATTATTTTGTTTCAATATTCACAGTAGAAAAGGAGGATAGCTTACTGGAAATCTCTTTGGGAAATTTTTGGAGTTTATAACCAAGGATAGGATAACTGATCATCTCAAAACACTTCAGTTAATCAGGGAGAATCAGCAAGTTTTCATGAAGATTGGGTCATGCCTGACAAACCTCAAGAGTGTTTTGAGGAAGTGACAAAGGAGGTGGTTAGAGGTGAGTCAATAGATGTTGTTTCCATGGACTTCCAGAAGGCTTTTGATGAAGTCTCACATAAGAAACTGTAAGCTAAGGTGAAAGTCCACAGAACTGAGGGCAAATTACTAACATAGATAGGAAATTGGTTAAATGGCAGGAAACAGAGACTTGGACAAATGGATACGTACTCAAAGTTAGATTAGATTCCCTACAGCATGGGAACGGGTCCTTCGGCCCAACAAGTCCACAACGACCTTCCGAAGAGTAACGCACCCAAACCCATTTCCCTCTGAATGATGTATCTAACATGGCCAATTCACCTAACCTGCACATCTTTTGGATTGTGGGAGGAAACTGGAGTAAACACACACACACAGGGAGAACGTGCAAACTTCACACAATCGCCCAAGAGTGGAATCGAACTCAGGTTCCTGGCGTTGTGAGGAAGCAGTGCTAACCACTGAGCCACCATGCCACCCCTTAGCAGGATATGTATTTTGGTATCCATCAGAAATCTGTGTTGGGGCCTCAATTATTCATAATATTCATTACTCAACTTGTTAAAAGCACAAAATATACTTTACATACTTCTAACTTATTATCAATATTAATATTAGCCAATGATATAAAACAAACACAATTTATTGCAAAAATCGAAACACAGTTCATAAAATGCAGCTGATTTAACTTAATGTACATTCCAACTTATTTGTAAGGTTTTTACTTTAAACTTATATTCTTCAGGTAAAAATATAAAATATTCAACATGCTCAACAGAGATTTTATGATACACCTTGTTTAATATCAGATTTATAGTATTTAACGTTTATATATATTTGGGTTGTACTTTTGCTTTTACCAGTTGAAAATGTATCTGCTTTCTCTTTTTTGATAGAAAACTATTTTCTAAAGAGCACAAAAAGTTATTATACTTTGTTATGCAAAATGCACATTTAGTAAAATGTAACTGATTATTGCAAGATTAAGAACATTAATACCAAATAATTTACATCAAAATCAGAATCTTCAGCATGGTGGAAAGGGGGAATGCATAATTTCTTCTGTCAGTAAAATGTTCACTGTGAAAAACTTTAGTTAACTAAGCACATCAAAAACTCAATGAAGTAGTTACCCTTAGTAGTCAACTTAGCAGTTGTAACATCATCCTTTGATTCACACTGATATTCTCCCTCATCCTCAGCAGTTACTTCACAGATGGTCAAGCATCGTTTCTGTCCATCCGCTCGTATTTTTAGCCTTCGGCTTGGTTTGATTTCTGTTCCATTATGCCGCCATAAGACGTCACCCTTTGCTTGATTTAATTCACATATAAGCTCAACTGTTTTACTGCACAGCGCATTTACATTTTCAAGCTTCTTTGTAAACAAGATGGGTAACTCTACGAGGAAAGCATAATTCCAGTAAGCACCAATTTGAGCTTTTTTTAAAAAAAATAACTTTTTCTCCAAGGTTACTACCCTACAACTTACAATATCACAATGAAAAGCCCAACGAAGGGAGGAAACATAGAGTATAGAATATAAAACATGACAGTGCAGTACACGCCCTTTGGCCCTTGATGTTGTGCTGACCTGTGAAACCCAACTGAAGCCCATCTAATTGTATCCGTTGCTCCCGATGCGGTCTCCTCTACATTGGGGAGACTGGGCGCCTCCTAGCAGAGCGCTTTAGGGAACATCTCCGAGACACCCGCACCAATCAACCAAACCGCCCCGTGGCCCAACATTTCAACTCCCCCTCCCACTCTGCCGAGGACATGGAGGCCCTGGGCCTCCTTCACCACCGCTCCTCTATGCTACTTTCTCCCCATCCCCACCCTCCTCTAGCTTATCTCTCCATGCTTCAGGCTCTCTGCCTTTATTCCTGATGAAGGGCTTTTGCCCGAAACGGCAATTTTGCTGCTCGTCGGATGCTGCCTGAATTGCTGTGCTCTTCCAGCACCACTGATCCAGAATCTGTCCTATATCTATCACCCCTCAATTTAAAGCTATGCCCCCTCGTGCTAGCCATCACCATCCGAGGAAAAAGGCTCTCACAGTCCCCACCCTATCTAATCTTCTGATCATTTGTATGTCTCTATTAAGTCATCTCTTAACCATCTTCTCGCTTAACAAAAACAGCCTCAAGTCCCTCAACCTTTCCTCATAACACCTTCCCTCTATACCAGGCAACATCTTGGTAAATCTCATCTGCACCCTTTCCAATGCATCCACATCCTTCCTATAATGCAGTGACCAGAACTGGACACAAAATTCCAATTGCAGCCGCACCAGAATTTTGTACACTGCAATAACCTCATGGTTCCAAAACTCAATCCCTCTACCAATAAAAGCTAACACACTATGCGCCTTCTTAACAATCCTATCAACCTGGTTGCAACTTTCAGGAATCTATGCACATAGACACAGAGATCTCTCTGCTCATCCACACTACCAAGAATCTTACCATTAGCTAAGTACTCTTTACTTTTGTTGCTCTTTCCAAAGTAAATCACCTCACACTTTTCTGCATTAAACTCTATTTGCCACTTCTCAGCCCAGTTCTGTAGCTTATCTCTGTCCCTCTGTAACCTGCAACATCCTTCAGCACTGTCCACAACTCCACCGACTTCAGTGTCATCGGCAAATTTACTAACCCATCCTTCTATGCCCTCTTCCAGATCATTCATAAAAATGACTAACAGCAGTGGCACCAAAATAGATCCTTGCGGTACACCACTAGTAACTGAACTGCAGGATGAACATTTCCCATCAACCACCATCCTCTGTCTTCTTTCAGCTAGCCAATTTCTGATCCAAACTGCTAAATCACCCTCAATCCCATGCCTCCACAATTTCTGCAAAAGCCTACCATGGGGAACCTTATCAAACACTTTACTGATATTCATATACACCACATCAACCGCTTTACACTTATCCACCTGTTTAGTCATCTTCTCAAAGAACTCAGTAAGGTTTGTGAGGCACGATCTGCCCTTCACAAAACCATGTTGACTATCCCTAATCAAATGATTCCTTTCTAGATGATTATAAATCTTAACTCTTATAATCCTTTCCAACACTTTACACACAACGGAAGTAACGCTCACTGGTCTATAATTACCAGGGTTGTCTCTACTCCCCTTCTTGAACAAGGGGACAACATTTGCTATCCTCCAGTCTTCTGGCACTATTCCTGTAGACAATGATGACATAAAGGTAAAAGTCAAAGGCTCTGCAATCTCCTCCCTGGTTTCCCAGTTAGTCCCAAGATAAATCCCATCCGGCCCAGGGGACCTAAATCTATTATCACACTACACAGAATTACTAACAATTCCTCCTTGTCAACCTCAATCCCATCTAGTCTAGTAGCCTGTATCTCAGTATTCTTCTCGACAACATTGTCTTTTTCCTGGGTGAATACTGATGAAAAATACTCATTTATCGCCTCTTTTATCTCTTCAGACCCCACGCATAACTTCCCACTACTGTCCTTGATTGGCCCTAATCTTACTCATGTCATTCTTTTATTCCTGGCATACCCATAGAAAGCTTTAGGATTTTCCTTGATCTTACCTGCCAAAGACTTCTCATGTACCCTCCTAGCTCTTCCTAGATTTTTCTTTAGATCCCTCCTGGTTGACCTGTAACTCAAGCGCCCCAACTGAGCTTTACATCTCATCTTTACATAAGGCTCCTTCTTCCTCTTGAAGAGATTCAACTTCTCTAGTAAACCACAGCTTCCGCACTCGACCACTTCCTCCCTACCTGACAGGTACATACTTATCCAGGACCCGCAGTAGCTGCTCCTTGAACAAGCTCCGCATTTCAATTGTGCCCATCCCCTGCAGTTCCTTCCCCATCATATGCATCCTAAAACTTGCCTAATCGCATCATAATTGCTTTTCCCCCAGCTGTAACTCTTGTCCTGCGGTACATACCTATCTCTTTTCATCGTTAAAGTAAACGTTACCGAATTGTGGTCACTTTCACCAAAGTGCTCACCTACTCCAAATCTAACACCTGGCCCGGTTCATTACCCAGTACCAAATCCAATATGGCATCGCCCCTTCTTGGCCTATCTACATATGATGTCAGGAAACCCTCCTGCACATATTGGACAAAAACTGACCCATCTAAAGTACTTGAACTATAGTATTCCCAGTCAATATTTGGAAAGTTAAAAGCTCTCATAGCAACTATCCTGTCACTCTCATTCCTATCGAGTTTCATCTTTGCTATCCTATCCTCTCCATCTCTGGAACTATTTGGAGGCCTATAGAAAACTCCCAAAAGGGTAACCTCTCCCTTCCTGTTTCTAAACTCAGCCCATACTATCTCAGTAGACAAGCCCTCATCAAACGTCCTTTCTGCCACCATAATACTGTCCTTGACTAACAATGCCACACCTCTTTTACCACTTTCCCTGTTCTTACTGAAACATCTAAACCCCGGAACCTACAATAATCATTCTAGGCCCTGCTCTAGCCACGTATCCAAAATGGTCACACGACCGAGGTCCCAGGTACCAGCTCATGCTGCAAGTTCACCCACCTTATTCCAGATGCTCCTGACGTTGAAGTAGACACACTTCAAACCACCTTCCTGTTGGCTGGTACACTCGTGCAACCTTGAAACCTTATTCACGACCTCAGTACTCTCCTGTACCTGGAGCTACAATTCAGGTTCCCATTCCCCTGCTGAATTAAACTCTCCCGAAGAGCACTAGCAAATTCCACTCCCCCCCACTCCCAACCACTCCATCTCCTCTGGTTCAGGATCTGGACCATCCCGTTTGTTGAAGTTCCACCTCCCCCAGAATGAGTCCCAGTTATCCAGTATCTGAATCCCTCCCTCCTGCACGATTCGTGTAGCCACGTGTTCAAAACTTCTCTCTCCGTATTCTTGTCTTACACCTCCACCCTTGAACCCCACCCCTCCAATTGCAATAAGGACAGAATACCACCCCCAGGTCCTCACCTTTCACCCACCAATCTCTAGATACATCGCATCATCCTCCATCATTTCTGTCACCTACAAACAGACCCCACCAGCAGGGATATATTTCCCTCCCCACCCCATCTGCGTTCTGGAGAGACCATTCTGTCCATGACTCCCTTGTTCGGACCACGCCCCCCACACCAACCCACCTTCCACTCCTGGCACCTTCCCCTGCCACTGCAAGAAGTGTAAAACCTGCATCCATACCTGCCCCCTCACCTCTGTCCAAGACTCCAAAGTATCTTTCTACATCCAACAGAGATTTACCTCATTCATGTATTGTGTCCATTGCTCTCGATGTGGTCTCCTTTACATTGGTCAGACTTGATGCCAACTTGCAGAACATTTAAGAGACCATCTCTGGGATGCACACACTAAACAACCCCACCGCCCTGTGGCCAAACACTTTAACTCCCCCTCCCACTCCACCAAAGACATGTAAGTCCAGGGCCTCCTCCATCACTAAACTCTAGCCACCCAACGTCTGGAGGAAGAATGCTTTATCTTCCACTTGGGATCCTCCAACCACATGGGATCAATGTGGATTTCACCAGTTTCCTCATTTCCCCTTGCCCCACCTTATCCAAGATCCAACCTTCCAACTCAGCACCGTTCTCTTGAACTGTCCTACCTATCCATCTTCCTTCCTACCTATCCACTCCACTTTCCTCTCTGACCTATCACCTCATCCCCACCTTCATCTGTCTATCGCATTCCCAGCTACCTACTCCCCAGCCCCACAACCCCCCCATTTATCTCTCAGACCACTTGGGTCACCCCTTATTCCTGATGAAGAGGTAATGCTCAAAACATCGACTTTACTGCTCCTTGGATGCTGCCTGACCTGCTGTGCTTTTCCAGCACCACACTCTTTCACTCTGATCTCTAGCATCTGCAGCCCTCACTTTCTACGCAGGATTGAGTCTTCACACAGTAAAGATTAATATGCTGAGGCAAGCATTTTGGGCAAGACGGTGGCAAGGTGATTAGCACTGTTGCTTCTCAGTGCCAGGGATCCGGATTCAATTCTAATCTCAAACAACTGTTTTGTGTAGAGTTTGCACATTCTCCCCATGTCTGCATATATTTCCACTGGGTGCTCCAGTTTCCTCCACAGCGCAGAATGTGCAGGTTTGATGGATTTGCCATCCTAAATTGCCCCATAGTAACTAGGGACATGCAGGCTAGGTGGATTTAGCCATGGGGTTCCAGGGATGGGAGGAAAGAGGGTCTGGGTGGAATGTTCTTTGGATGGGTCAGTTTAGACTTGATGGGCTGAATGGCCTGTGTCTGCACTGTAGGAACTCTATGATTCTATGATATGGAATTAGTAAAGCGATGACAAATACTGAGATCTTCTTGGATTGTTACTAACCTGTAACCTGAATGGCAAAGGTCAATTTTTCTTTAGCTGCTTCACATACGTATTCACCTCCATCTTTTAGCTCCACATTCTCAATGATAAGCTTGCAAATTTTGCCATGGGATTCAATTTTCCATTTTTTACTCGAACTGAGAAGTTTTCCATTTCTAAACCATCTGACTTCAGTTTTGGAATCTGACACTTCACAGCTAAGACTTGCATTCTCTGACTTTTGAACTTTCACAACCTTCTGAACGGCATCTTTATTAGCAAATCCTGATTCCAATTCTACAATGAAGGAAAATCCAGTTAGTGCACCAATATGAATGTGCAAAAATACCACTAACCAATGAGAGTTTGCAGTCATATTCCTAACTTTGAGACTTGTCTAGGATCATGTCCCACCTGACCTTGAAGTGTATCATAAGCTGTTCAACCACGTTGATCAAAAGTATTAAATATACCATGGATTTCATCTCAAACTTATCAAAGCATTCTTTAGGGTTGGGGGAATGGATTGGGTGGGTCATTCTTTGGAGGGTGAAGGGCCTATTTCCACACTCGGGATTCTTCTCAAAAAAAAACATTACCTTAGACAAAGGAATTCAGGAAGAGTTCCAGACTAAACATGTTTGGGTCATTTCTGATAAGCAATTGCATTACAGATGTTCTGAGGGAGGATATTCCTCGGAATGCATCGAGGGAAGTTATTTGTGTGGAACTGAGAAATAAGAAAGCGATTATCACCTGATTGGGATTGTATTAAAGAGCCGCTAATGGTTAGAGGAAAATTGAGAAACACATTTGTAAGGAGATCTGTTATTTGTAAGAATAATAGGGTGGTTATAGTAGGGGATTTTAACTTTCCGAAGAAGACTGGGATTGCCATAGTGTTAACGGTTTAAATGGAGAGGAATTTGTTAAGGGTGTACAAGAAAATTTTCTGATTCAGTATGTGGATGTACCTAGTAGAGAAGGTGCAAAACTTGACTTACCTTTGGGAAATAAGGCAGGGTAGGTGACCAAGGTGTCAGTGGGTGAGCACTTTGGAGCCAGTGACTATAAACCTGTTAGTTTTAAAATAGTGATGGAAAAGGTTAGACTAGATCTAAAAGTTGAAGTTTTAAATTGGTGCAAGGTCAATTTTGACGGTATTAGGCAAGAACTTTCAAAAGCTGACTGGGGGCAGATGTTCACAGATAAAGGGTCAGCTGGAAAATTTGAAGCCTTCCAAAATGAAAAAACGAGAGTCCAGAGACAGTATATTCCCTGTTAGGGTGAAAGGAAAGGCTGGTAGGTACCGGGAATGCTGGATGAGTCATAGAGTCATAGAGATGTACAGCACGGAAACAGACCCTTCGGTCCAACTCGTCCATGCCAACCAGATATCCCAAACCAATCTAGCACCACCTGTCAGCAGAGAAATTGAGGTTTTGGTGAAGAAAAAGAAGGAAGCATATGTCAGATATAGACAAGATAGATCAAGTGAATCCTTAGAAGGGTATAAAGGCAGTAGGAGTAAACTTAAGAGGGAAATCAGGAGGGCAAAAATGTGAGCATGAGATAGCTTTGGCAAATAGAGATAAGGAGAATCCAAAGGGTTTTTATAAATACATTAAGGTCAAAAGGGTAACATGGGAGAAAACGGAGACCCTCAAAGATCACCAAGGCAGCCTATGTGTGGAGCTGCAGGACATGGGGTAGATAACTAAAAGAGTATTTTGCATCAGTGTTTACTGTAGAGGAGGGCATGGAAGATATAGAATGTAGGGAAATAGATGGTGATAACTTGAAAAATGTCCATTTTACAGTGGAAGAGGTGCTGGATGTCTTGAAATGCATAAAAATGGATAAATCCCCAGAACCTGATCAGGTGTAGCCTAGAACTCTGTGGGAAGTTGGGGAAGTGATTGCTGGGCCCCTTGCTGAGATATTTGTATCGTCGATAGTGACACGTGAGGTGCCAGAAGACTGGAGGTTGGCTAACATGGTGCCACTATTTAAGAAGGTGGTAAGGAAAAGCCACGGAACTATAGACTGGTCAGCCTGATAGCGGTGGTGGGCAAGTTGTTGGAGGGAATTCTGAGGGACAGGATGTATTTGGAAAGGCAAGACTGATTAGGGATCGAATTGACACGGACATTTACTATAAATCGACTGTTAGGGGGTAGTGTAATTTTTAAACGGTTAGCTGCATTTTAGTCTTTTCTACCTTATAGTAAACACAAGCAGACACTCGAAACTGTTGCCGGACCTCCCCCATGTTTTTATGAATGAAACAATTGTAACAGCTTTCCTCGATAGTTGAGAGACCGCCCTTAACCACAGTTGTACAACATCATCCATATAAGGAAAGAACGGGGAGCTCGAACACTGATTGGCCAAGTGAGTAACAAAATAATCGCAGACACCAGAACCCAAATAAGGAAAACAGTGAGGAACCCTAGCACTCATTGGTCAAGACAGCAGTAGGACACCCAGCCCACATATACGTGTATATAATGCGTGGAGATGACTATACATGTGTGTGTACCCACGGGGAACTGCACCCGACTTTGCAAAGTTGAATGAAAAAGTTTTGGACAGACTCCTCCATGTCTTTGTTCCTGGGAAGGGAAATAAAAGTGCCGGAGATGGGGATGGACAGCCGCATATTTCGCACAGTCTCAATCGTACTCGCCCTCTCATTATTTCTCGCCCTAACGCCCTCTCTCGCCTTCTCACTCTCTCTCTCGCCCTCTTTAACTCTCTCTCTCCCTCTCTCCTTCTCGCCCTTTCTCCCTCTCTCGCCCTCTCTCGCCCTCTCGCACTCACTCTCCATCTCTCGCCCTCACTCCCTCTCTCTCTCGCCATCTGGCCCTCTCTCCCTCTCTCGCCCTCTCTCTCACTCTCTCCCTCTCTCGCTATCTCTCACACTCACACCCTCTCTCACCTTCTC
>NC_057714.1:109148188-109163470 GCF_004010195.1 Chiloscyllium plagiosum | reverse complement strand
CCCTATCTTTTATCTTAGCCTGCTGGACACACTTTCCTCATTCCTGAAAAAGGGCTTATGCCCGAAACATCGATTCTCCTGTTCCTTGGATGCTGCCTGACCTGCTGCGCTTTTCCAGCAACACATTTTCAGCTCTGATTAGGGATAGTCAACATGGCACTCTGGGTGGGAAATCATGTCTCATGAATGTGATAGAGTTTTTTCAGTAAGTAACAAAGTGATTTGATGAGGGCAGAGCAGTGGATGCAATCGATATAGACTTCAGTAAGGCATTCAACAAGGTTCCTCATGGGAGACAGATTAGCAAAGTTACATCTCATGGGATACAGGGAGAACTATCATTTGGAGACAGACTTAGCTCAAAGGTAGAAGACAGAAGGTGATGGTGGAGGGTTGCTTTTCAGATGGGAGGCCTGTGACCAGAGGACTGCCACAAGGATCAGTGCTAGGTCCATTACTTTTCGTCATTTATATAAATGATTTGGATATGAACATAGGAGGTTTAGTTAGTAAGTTTGTAGATGACACCAAACCTGGAGGTGTATGGACAGCGAAGAAGTGGGAGTGGGAAATTGTGTTGGAGTCCAAAGAGATAGGGGAGGTGCTATATGAATATTTTTTGTCAGTATTCACACTGGAAAAAGACAATATTATCAAGACTACTGAGACACAGGCTATGGGATTTACCCGAGGATTCTTTGAGAAGCTAGGGAGGAGATTGCAGAGTCTTTGGTTTTTAACTTTATGTTGTCAATGACAGAAAAGTAGTACCAGAAGATTGGAAGATAGCAAATGTTGTTCCCTTGTTCAAGAAGGGGAGTAGAGACAACTCTGGTAATAATAGACCATTGACCCTTACTTCAGTTGTGGGTAAAGTGTTGGAAAGAATTATGAGAGATAGGATTTATAATCATCTAGAAAGGAATCATTTGATTAGGAATAGTCAACACGGTTTTGCGAAGGGTACATTGTGCCTTACAAACCTTACTGAGTTCTTTGAGAAGATGACTAAATAGGTGGATGAGGGTAAAGCAGTTGATGTGGTGTATATGATTTCAGTTGAGAATGTGGGTGCTGGAAAAGCACAGCAGGTCAGGCAGCATCCGAGGACCAGGAGAATTGACATTTTGGACATAAGCCCTTCATCAGGAATTTGTTGATTTTCCTCCTCATCAGATGCTGCCTGACCTACTGTGCTTTTCCAGCACCACACTTTCAAATCTGATCTCCAGCATCTGCAGTCCTCACTTTCTCCTGTATATGGATTTCAGTAAAGCATTTGATAAGGTTCCCCATGGAAGGCTATTGCAGAAAATACAGAGGCATGGGATTGAGGGTGATTTAGCGGTTTGGATCAGAAATTGGCTAGGTGATAGTGGTTGGCTAGCTGGTGATGGTTGATGGGAAATGTTAACCCTGGAGTTCAGTTACTACTGGTATACTACAAGGATTGATTTTAAGGCCACTGCTATTTGTCACTTACATAAATGAACTGGATGAGGTTAGTAAATTTGCGGATGACACTAAGGTCGGTGGAGTTGTGGATATTGCGAAGGATGTTGCAGTTTACAGAGGGACATTAATAAGCTGCACAGCTGGGTTGAGAGGTGGCAAATGGAGTTTAATGCAGAAAAGTGTGAGGAGTAACAGGAACAAAGAGTACTGGGCTAATGGTAAGATTCTTGGCAGTGTCAATGAGCAGAGAGATCTCAGTGTCTGTGTACATAGATCCCTGAAAGCTGCCACCAGGTTGATAGGGTTGTTAAGGCAGCACACAGTATGTTCACTTTTATTGGTAGAGGGATTGAGTTTCCGAGCCATGAGGTCATGCTGCAGCTGGACAAAACTCTTGTGCGGCCACACTTGGAGTATTGTGTAGATTTCTGGTCACCGCATTATAGGAACGATGTGGAAGCTTTGGAAAGGGTGCAGAGAGGATCTACTAGGACGTTGCCTAGTATAGAGAAAAGGTCTTATGAGGAATGGCTGATGGACTTGAGGCTGTTTTTGTTAGAGAGAAGAAGGTTGAGAGGTGATTTAATTGAGACATATAAGATAATCAGAGGGTTAGATAGAGTGGACAGTGAGTGTCTTTTTTCCTCAGATGGTGATGGCTAGCACAACGGGACATAGCTATAAATTGAGGGGAGATAGATAAAGGACAGATGTCAGAGGCAGTTGCTGTACTCAGAGAGTAGTAGGGGCATGGAATGCCCTGCCTGCAGCAGCAGTAGACTCGCCAACATTAAGGGCATTTAAATAGTCATTGGATAGACATTTGGATGAAATTGGAATAGTGTAGGTTAGATGAGTTTCATATTGATTCCACAGGATGTTCGCAATGTTGAGGGCAGAAGGACCTGTGCTGCGCTATAATGCTCTGCGCTATAATGCTCTATGTTCTATGCAGCACAACGGGATCTTGATCAGATGGGTCAATGGGCTGAGGAATGGCAGATGACATTTAATTTAGATAAATGCGAGGTGCTGCATTTTGGAAAAGCAAACCTTAGCAGGACTTCTACACTTAATGGTAAAGTCCTAGGGAGTGTTGCTGAACAAAGAGACCTTAGAGTGCAGGTTTATAGCTGCTTGAAAATAGAGTTGCAGTTAGATAGGATAGTGAAGAAGGCGTTGGTGTGCTTTCCTTTATTGGTCAGAGAATTGAGTACAGGAGTTGGGAGATCATGTTGCAGCTGTACTGGACATTGGTTAGGCCACTGTTGGAATATTGCATGCAATTCTGGTCTCAGCCTCCAAAGGATGTTGCCAGGGTTGGAGGATTTGAGCTATAGGAAGAGGCTGAACAGGCTGGGGCTGTTTTCCTTGGAGCGTTGGAATCTGAATGGTGACCTTATAGAGGTTTACAAAATTATGAAGGGCATGGATAGGGTAAATAGACAAAGTCTTTTCCCTGGGGTCGGGGAGTCCAGAACTAGAGGGCATAGGTTTAGGGTGAGAGGGGAAAGATATAAAAGAGACCTAAGGGGCAACTTTTTCACACAGAGGGTGGTACGTGTATGGAATGAGCGGCCAGAGGAAGTGGTGGAGGCTGGTACAATTGCAACATTTAAGAGACATTTGGATGGGTATATGAATAGAAGGGTTTAGAGGGATATGGGCTGGGTTCTGGCAGGTGGGATTAGATTGGGTTGGGATATCTGGTCGGCATGGACGGATTGGACCGAAGAGTCTGTTTCTATACTGTACATCTATGACTCTATGACCCTGTTTCACCCATATCCCTCTGAACACTTCTTGTTCATAAACTCATCCAGATGCTTTTTAAATGTTATCTTCAGTTAATTTGTTTAATAAACTTCTTTCCTATTGCTAAAACCAAATCTTCAACATTGCATGTTAATGTTTCATTGAGAGACCACATTGTTAAAACCAAAACAAATCAGAATCTGATCTGTCAATCAGCCAGATTTCAGTCTGGGATCTGACATGTCTAGTATAACATTGACTGGGATTATAACAACGTCAAGAAATGTCTTCTCCCAGAAGTTAAAAATCACACAACACTATGTTACAGTCTAACAGATTAATTTGGAAGTAGTAGCTTTCATAGTGCTGCTCCTTTATCAGGTAACTAGTGGGGCAGGATCATAAAATACGGAATTTATAGCAAAATTTCACAGTTTCATGCAATTAAAACAATATATTGGAAAACTAGATTGCTGTTGAGTCTTTCATCTTTTAGTTGCAGGTTTTGGTTCATTAATATGTAAACCCAGAATTTCTTTTAAGTCATGTTCTCAAGATAACATAAGATTTTATTAAAAAAAGTGACATCTCAGCACAGACAATGTATTAAAGGTGTGAGGTTAGAGTCTGTCTGTATCCCAATTAGTTCTTTTCCCAGAGTAGAAATTTATAAAATGTTACATGGATTCACTGCCTGCACTGGCTGCTTGCAATTGTATACTCTTTGATCAAAAATAGAATGTATCTGCAAATGGGAGTGTGTGTGTGTGTGTGTGTGTGTGTGTGTGTGTGTGTGTGTGTGTGTGTGTGTGTGTATGCGCATGAGAGAGTGTGTGTTTGCATGTGTGCATGCTTGGTAGAGTATGTGCATGAGTGTGATGGATTATAAGCCTGTGAGAGAGTGTGTGCGTGGGTGTGAGTGTGGGGAGTGTATGTGTGTGTCGAGAAAGAGCGTGTGTATGACACAGAGTCTGCATGAGTGTGTATATAAGAGTGTGTTTGCATGTGTGTGTGAAGAGTGTATAGTGTAGTGGGGTCACCTGTAGTGTGACATGAACCCAAGGTCCAGGATGAGGCCATCCTCATGGGTACCAAACTTGGCTATCAGCCTCTGCTCGGCTACTCTGCATTTTGCATATCCTGAAGTCCGCCTTGAAGGAATGGTCACCCAAAGATCCAAGGCCGAATGTCCCTGGCTACTGAAATGTTCCTTCGGGAAACAATGCAGAGCGACCAAGCAAAGGCTGATAGCTAAGTGTGGTACACATGAGAATGGTCTCAACTGGGACCCTGGGTTCATGTCACTCTACAGATGACCCCACTAATCTATATACACACACACACACACACTCAAACACATGTTCTCTCTGAGACACACACATACAACCCCCAACTCACACCCACGCCCACATCCTCTCACAAGCTCATACTCCATCACACACACACACACATAGACTTATAGGTGTGTATTTCCATTTGCAGAATTGTATTTGCAGATACATTCATTTTTGCTCAAAAAGCATCAATGCAGGCAATCAATCCATATAACATGTTATAAATTCCTACTTTGGAAACAGAACCATTCTGACTCAAGTTTGGGATACAGAGACTCTAACCTCACACCTTTAATACATTGGATAAAAGCAAATTACTGCAGATGCTGGAATCTGAAACCAAAAGAGAAAGTGCTGGAAAATCTCAGCAGGTCTGGCAGCTGACAAAGGGTCAGTTAGACTTGAAACGTCAGCTCTTTTCTCTCCTTACAGATGCTGCCAGACCTGCTGAGATTTTCCAGCATTTTCTCTTTTGTCTTTAATACATTGTCTGAGCTGAGATGTCACCTATTTTTATAAAACCTTATGTTATCTCGAAAATGTGACTTAAAAGAAGTTCTGAGATTTACATATTAATGAACCGAAACCTGCAATCCATTCTAAAAGATGAAAGACTTAACAGCAATCTAGGTTTGTTCAATATATTGTTTTAACTGCATGACACTGTGATCTTTTGCTATAAATTCTGTATATTGTGATCCTGCCCCACTAGTTACCCGATGAAGGAGCAGCTCTGAAAGCTAGTGTTTCCAAATAAACCTGTGAGACCATAACCAGGTGTTGTGTGATTTTTAATTTTGTCACCCCAGTCCAACAACAGCACTTCCACATCATTCTCCCAGAAGGCCATTAAATCTTTGGAATTCTCTTACCCAGAGAGCAGTGGTGGCTAGGGAACAGAATATTTTTAGAACATGAACAGATTTTTGATTGACAAGTGATGGTAGTGAGGTCAGGAAGAAAAAAGCAAAGTAGAGTTAAGGACAGATCAAATTGGTCGTGATCTTACCAAACAGATTCAGTGAGTCTACAGACCTAATTCTGTTCTATTCTTAAAATCTCACTTATTATTTTATTTCTAGCAATTACTTATAGAGAGTTGTACAGCACGGAAACAGACCTTCAGTCTTATACATCCATGCTCACAAGATATCCTAAATTAATCTAGTCCTATTTGCCTGCATTTAGCCCATTCCCCCTAAAACCTTCCTACTCATATACCCATCAAGATTCCTTTTAAATTTTGTAATTGTACCAATTGCTACCACCTCCTCTGGTATGCATTCACAACTCTCTGCATGAAAAAGTTGCCCCTTAGGTCCCCTTTAAATCTTCACCTCTCAACTTAAACTTATGCCTCTAGTTTTGTTCTCCCCTACTTTAGGAAAAAGACCTTGACTACTCACTCTATCCATGCCGCTTTTGATTTTATAAACCACTATAAGGTCACCCCTCAGCCTCCAACACTCCAGGAAAAATGGCCACAGCCTATTCAGCCTTGGATGACAAAAGAAGAGGAGCATCTCGTCAAGAGGAAGAAGGAAGCTTATTTAAGGTTCAGGAAGCACAGGTTCTGGCACAGGTTTACAGGATTACAGAGTAGCTAGGAAATACCTCAAAAATGGACTGAGAAGAGCTAGGAGGGTGCACGATAAAGCCTTGGCAGGAAGGATTAGGGAAACCCAAAGGCATTCTATACTTACATGAGGAATAAGAGACTGATCAGAGAGAGGATGGGGCCAATCAGGGATAGTGGAGGGAATTTGTGCCTGGAGTCTGAAGAGGTAGGGGAGGCCTTAAATAGTTTTTTACTTCAGTTTTCACTAGAGAGAGGGATTTTGTAGATACTGAAAATGCCATGGACCAGGTCAATAGGCTTGAACAGACTGATATTAAGAAAGTGGATGTGCTGGAAATTCTGGGAAACATCAAGATAGATAAGTCCCCAGGGCCAGATCAGATATATCCACAGTAACTACAGGAAGTGAGGAATGAGATTTTTGCACCTCTGCCCATGATCTTTGCATCTTCACTCTCCACAGGGGTAGTACCGGATGACTGGAGGGAGGCAAATGTTGTTCCTCTGTTCAAGAAAGGGAATAAGAAATTCCTGGGAATTATAAACCAGTCAGTCTAACATCTGTGGTAAGCAAGGTACTGGAAAGATTCTGAGAAATAGGATTTATGACTATTTGGAAAAACATAGTTTGATTAAAGATAGTCAGCATGGCTTTAAGAGGGGTCTCACAAGCTTTGAGTTCTTTGAGGATGTGACCTCACATGTTGACAAAGATCAAGGAGTGGATGTGGTGCATACGGATTTCAGTAAGGCAGTTGACAAGGTTCCCCACGGTAGGCTCATTCAGAAAGTTAGGAGGTATAGAATACAGGGAAATTTGGCTGCCTGCATAGAGAATTGGCTGGCCAAAAGAAGACAGTGAGTGGTAGTGGTTGGAAAGTATTCTGCCTGGAGGTCGGTGACCAGTGGTGTCCCGCAGGGATCTGTTCTTGGGCCTATGCTCTCTGCAGTTTTTATAAATGACTTGGATGAAGAAGTGGAAGGGTGGGTTAGTAAGTTTGCCAATGACACAAAGGTCGGTAGTGTTGTAGATAGTGTCAAGGCCACAACAAGACAAATGACAGAATGCAGATCTGGGCTGAGAAGTGGCAAATGGAGTTCAACCTGAATGAATGCAAAGTGATTCATTTTGGAAAGTCGAATTTGAATGCTGAATATAGGGTTAAAGACCAGATTCATGGCAGTGTGAAGCAACAACAGGACCTTCGGGTCCACACAGACAGATCCTTCAAAGTTGTCACCCAAGTTGATAGGGCTGTTAAGAAGGCATATGGTGTTTTGGCTTTCATTAACAGGGGACTGAGTTTAAGAGCCACATGGTTTTGCTGCAGGTTAGACCACACTTGGAATATTGTGTCCAGTTGTGGTCATCTCACTATAGGAAGGATGTGGATGCTTTAGAGAGGGTGCAGAGGAGATTTACCAGGATGCTGCCTGGATTGGAGGGCTTGTCTTATGAAGAGAGGTTGAGCGACCTAGGGCTTTTCACACTGGAGAGAAGAAGGAAGAGAGGTGACTTGATAGAGATGTACAAGGTAATGAGAGGCATAGATAGAGTAGATAGCCAGAAATCTTTCCCCAGGGTAGAAATGGCTGTCATGAGGGGTCATAATTTTAATGTGATTGGAGGAAGGTATAGGGAAGATGTCAGAGGTAGGTTCTTTACACAGAGAGTGATGGGTGCGTGGAATGCACTGCCAGTGGTGGTAGTAGAGTTAGGGACATTTGAGCACCTGCTAGACAAGCACACGGACGGCAGTAAATTGAGGGGTGTGTAGGTTAGGTTCATCTTAGATTAACATAAATGATCGGCACAACACTGTGGGCCTAAGAGCCTGTACTGTGCTGTACTGTTCTACGTTCTATGTTTTTTAACTATGTACTACACTCTGTCTCCTATCTTTGAGCCAATGTTGTATCTAAATGGCCAGTTCTGCCTTTATTTCATGTGTTCTAACCTTGCTAACTAGTTGACAATGAGGAACTGTGTGGATCACCTTACTGAAGTCCATATGGATAACATCTACCACTCTGCCTTCATCAATTTTCTTTGTCCCTTCCTCAAAAAACTCTATCATGTTCGTGAGACACAATTTCCCATGCACAAAACCATGCTGACATTCTCTAATCAGTCCTTTCCGAATACATGTAAATCCTGTTTCTCAGAATCCCCTTCAACAACTTACCCACCACTGATGTCAGCCTCACCGGTATATAGTTCTTTGCCTTTTCCTTACCAGCTTTATTAAATAATAGCACCATGTTAACCAAACTCCAGGCTTCTGGCACCATTCCCCTGGCTATCAATGATACAAATATTTCAGCCAGGAGCCCAGTAATCACTTCCCTAGCTTCCCACAAAGTTATATGGGATACCTGATCAGGTCCTGGGGATTGATTAGGGATAGTTAACATGGCTTTGTGCATGGGAAATCATGTCTCACAAGGTTGGTTGAGTTTTTTGAAGAAGTAACAAAGAGGATTGATGACAGCAGAGCAGTAGACGTGATCTATATGGACTTCAGTAAGGCGTTCGACAAGGTTCCGCATGGGAGGCTGGTTAGCAAGGTCAGATCTCATGGAATACAGGGAGAACGAGCCATTTGGATACAGAACTGGCCCAAAGGCAGAAGGCAGGGGGTGGTGGTGGAGGGTTGTTTTTCAGACTGGAGGCCTGTGACCAGTGGAGTGCCACAAGGATCGGTGCTGGGTCCTCTACTTTTCATCGACATAAATGATTTCGATTTGACAGATGACACCAAAATTGGAGGTGTAGTGGACAGCGAAGAAGGTTACCTCAGATTACAACAGGATCTTGATCAGATGGGCCAATGGGCTGAGATGTGGCAGATGGAGTTTAATTTAGATAAATGTGAGGTGCTGCATTTTGGGAAAGCAAATCTTAGCAGGACTTAATGGTAAGGTACTACAGAGTGTTGCTGAACAAAGAGACCTTGCAGTGCAGGTTCATAGCTCCTTGAAAGTGGAGTCGCAGGTAGATAGGATAGTGAAGAAGGCGTTTGGTATGCTTTCATTTATTGGTCAGACTATTGAGTACAGGAGTTGGGAGGTCATGTTGCAGCTGTACAGGACATTGGTTAGGCCGCTATTGGAATACTGCATGCAATTCAGTTCTCCTTCCTTTCGGAAAGATGTTGTGAAACTTGAAATGGTTCAGAAAAGATTTACAAGGGTGTTGCCAGGGTTCAGGGTTGAAGGATTTGAGCTATAGGGAGAGGTTGAATAGGCTGGGGCTGTTTTCCCTAGAGCATCGGAGGCTGAGGGGTGACCTTATACAGATTTAGAAAATCATGAGGTGCATGGATAGGATAAATAGACAAAGTCTTTTCCCTGCGGTCGAGGAGTCCAGAACGCGCAGTCATAGGTTTGGGGTGAGGGGGAAAGATATAAAAGAGACCTAACGGGCAGCTTTTTCACCTAGACGGTGGTACATGTATGGAATGAGCTGCCAGAGGAAGTGGTGGAAGCTAGTACAATTGCAACATTTAAAAGGCATCTGAATGGGTATATGAATAGGAATGGTTTGGAGGGATATGGGTAAGGTGCTGGCAGGTGGGACTAGATTGGGTTGGGATACCTTGTCAGCAAGCATGTGTTGGACTAGAGGGTCTGTTCCCATGCCGTACATCTCTATGACTCTATTTATCCATCTTTTATGTGTTGAGTTACTTTATATCTTTTGGAGGAAAATAAAAATATGGGACAGAATTTCTTCACAACCAACCCATTCACCATAACTTGTCAAAGGATATGGCAGGATATTGATCAATTGCAAAGTTGGGTGGAGAAATGGCAGATTGAATTTAATCTGGACAAATACGAGGTGAAATGCAAGAGGAAAGTACACAGTAAACGGCAGTACCCCGAAGAGCATTGATACACAGAGAGATCTTGGGGTATAAGTGTATAGCTCTCTGAAAGTGGCAACAGAAGTGGATAAGGTGGTAAAGAAGGCATACAACATGCTTGCCTTTATAAGTCGAGCACTGAGTATAAAAGTCAGCAAGTCAGGTTGCAGCTGTATAAAAGTTTAGTTCTGGCTTATTTGGAATATTGCATGCAGTTGTGGTTGCCACGTCATAGGAAGGATGTGAAGGCTTTGGAGAGGATGCAAGAGAGATTTACCAGAATGTTGTACGGATTGGAATGCATTAGCTATCAGGAGAATTACACAAACATGGATTGTTTCCGTTAAAACATCGGAGGCTGAGGACTGACCTGATGGAAGTACATAAAATTATGAGACACATGGATATGGTGGACAGTCAGAGTTATTTTCCTGGAATGGAAATTTTAAATACTTGTGGCCATATGTTTAAGGTAAGAGGGAGAAAATTTGAAGGAGATGTGCAAGGCATTTTTTTCACACAGAGAGTGGTAGGTAACTGGAACACGCTGTCAGGGGAGGTGCTAAAAGCAGATACAAGAGCAATGTTCAAGCGGCATTTAAACAAACACATGATCCAGCAGGGAATAGAGGGATATGGACTATGTGCAGGTAGACATGAGTAGTTTTGAATGGTATCTCCGGTCGAAAAGCCTGTTCCTGTATAGCATTGTTCTATGTATGTTGTGTAAGTTTGCAGCAAGTGCAAGTTACAATCTTAAGCAAGTTTTCCATTAATTCTCTAAGTTACAACATTATAATAGATGAAACTCCAAAAAGCACCAACCATTTGTTCTAAAAATGCCACATGACAAGCAATAACCTTAAAAACATCAGAAAACAAGATTAAAACTAAACAGCAAACCATCAACAAACATGACTGACCTGTAACCTCAACATGAAAAGTCAATTTCTCTCCAGCTGCTTCACATGCGTAACTGCCACCATCCTTTAGCTCTGCATTCAGAATGATGAGTCTTCGTATTCTATCATCAGATTCAAGTTTAAGCTTCTGACTAGAACTGAGAGACTTTCCACTTTTGGACCATTTCACTCCAGTTTTGAAATCCGATACTTCACAGCTGAGAACAGCATTCTCCGATACTCGAACTTTTACCTCCCTCTGAACAGCTTCTTTATTGGCAAATACTGGTACTGGTTCTGCAAAAGAGTTTCCACTGGCAAGTAAGATCAAGAAATGTTAGTTCCAATGATACCAATTCTTTTGGTGTTGTTCAACCAAAACGGATTCTTTTTTGATAAGTAATAGCTCTTGTTCTGCAAAAGAGTTTATATCAACGAGTAAGTTTCTCACTTTCTGACGCTCATTAGACGTCGATCTCTTTGACCAAGCTTTGGGCCAACTTTGTCCTTAAGTACCTCGGTGTTGAAAGCAGATCTCTAAACGAGAAACCATGTTTAACTAAATTGTTTTAGATTTTTGGAAAGGTAACAGAAAGGCACCATGAGGTAAATGCTGTTGACGTGGTCTACATGAACTTTCATGAGGTGTTCACTGAATGCCACATAACAGACTGTGACCAAAGTTATAGCTCAAGGAATGAAAGTAACAGTAGTAACATAGATATAAAATTGGCTGAGGAATAGAACATTGAACACAGAACTTAGAAAAGTACAGCCCAAGATGTTGTGCCGAGGGTTAATCTTAATGTAAAATAAAATAACTTAACCCACGCACCCCTCAATTCACTGCTATCCATGTGCATGTCCAGCAGTCGCTTAGATGTCCCTAATGACTCTGCTTCCACTACCACCGGTGGCAACGCATTCCATGCATTCACAACTCTCTGCATAAAGAACCTTTCTCTGACGTCCCCTCTATACCTTTCTCCTAATATCTTAAAACTATGATCCCTTGTACCAGTCAATCCAGCCCTGGGGAAAAGTCTCTGGCTCGTGACTCTATCCATTCCTCTCATTATCTTGTATACCTCAATCAGGTCACCTCTCTTCCTCCTTCTCTCCAGAGAGAAAAGTCCAAGCTTATTCAACTTCTCTTCATAAGAGAAGTTCTCCAGTCCAGGCAGCAGCCTGGTAAACCCTCTCCAAAGCCTCTGTATCTTTCCTATAGTAGGGCGACCAGAACTGGACACAATATTCCAAGTGTGATCTCACCAGGGACTTAAAAATGTATTGCTGGAAAAGCGCAGCAGGTCAGACAGCATCCAAATAGAAGGAGAATCGACGTTTCGGGCATAAGCCCTTCTTCAGGAATGAAGCTCTGATCCCCAGCATCTGCAGTCCTCACTTTCTCCTCACCAGGGACTTGTAGAGCTGCAGCAAAACTTCGCGGCTCTTAAACTCGATACCCCTGTTAATGAAAGCCAAAACACCATATGCTTTCTTAACAACCCTATCCATTTCGGTGGCAACTTTGAGGGACCTTTGCACTTGAACACCAAGATCCCTCTGTTCCTCCACACTGCCAAGAATCCTGTCTTTAATCCTATATTCAGCATTCGAGTTCGACCTTCCAAAATGCATCACTTCAGATTTATCCAGGTTGAACTCCATCTGCCACTTCTCAGACCAGCTCTGCATCCTGTCTATGTCGCGCTGCAGCCTGCAATAGCCCTCTATACTATTGACGGCACCCGCAACCTTTGTGTCATTGGCAAATTTACTAACCCACGCCTCAACCTCCTCATCCAAGCCATTTATAAAAACTACAAAGAGCAGAGGCCCAAGAACAGAGCCCGGTGGGATCCCACTCAACACTGACCTCCAGGCAGAATACTTTCCATCTACAACCACTCTCTGCCTTCTGTCAGCCAACCAATTCTGAATCCAGGTAGCCAAATCTCCCTGTATCCCATACTTTCTGACTTTATGAATGAGCCTACCATGGGGAACCTTATCATATGCCTTGTGAAGTCCATATACACCACATCCACTGCTCTACCTTCGTCGACCTGTCTCGTCACCTCCTCAAAAAACTCAATAAGATTAGTTAGGCATGACCTGCCCCTCACAAAGCCATGCTGACTGCCTTTAATCACGCTATGCTTTGCCAAATTACCATAAATTCTATCCCTCAGAATTCTTTCCACAACTTTGCTGACCACAGACGTAAGACCGACTGGTCTGTAATTGCCAGGATTTCCCTCTTACCGTTCTTGAAAAGAGGAACAACATTCACCTCTTTCCAATCCTCCAGTAAGACTCCAGTGAGGAGGCAAAGATTTTAGCCAGCAGCTTAGCAACCTCCTTTCTCGCTTTCCACAGCAACGTAGGATAAATCTGGTCTGGCCCTGGGGACTCAACAATCTTAATGTTTGCTAAAAGTTCCTGCACATCAACTTGCTCAATCTCGATCTATTTAAGCCTGTTTCCCAGCTCCTTAAATTTCTCATTCACAACAAGGTCCCTTTCCTTAATGAAAACCAAGGCAAAAAAAATTCATTTAGGGCTTCCCGTCTGCTCAGACTCCGTGCACAGTTCCCTACGCTATCCCCAATCGGCCCTGAAAAGGAAACAAGAGTAGTGGAGAAACGTTTGTAGTGGTGTTCCTCAGAGTCATCAGTAATGGAGTTCTTTCCTTTCCGGATATCCATTAACAATATCAATCTTTGCATGCAGGAAACAATTTTAAACTTTGCAAATGACACAAAACTTGCAAAAATTGTAAACTGTGAAGACAACAGTGTAGAGCTCCAAAAAGAGTGAGCATATTGGTGGCAGGTGAGATTCAATGTACAGAAACATTTATTGATGCATTTTGATAGGATGAACAATGAAAGTCATTATGAAATAAGGTTAGAATTCTAAAGGGGTGCAGGAGCAGAGGGACTGCTGTATATGTGTACAGATCACTGAGGAGGTAGGACAGGTGACATTGCTATGGCGACAGCAGCCGCTGGAGGCTTTAGCAGTCAGCCTCAACGCTGCTCGTGTGTCTGGGCAGAAGTCTGGCAGTCGGTGGCATCACAGCTTCTTCACGGTCTGGAGCATGAAAGCAGGTGCCAGAGCAGGACTCCAGTCGCACTGTGGGAGCAGACAGCCCGGGATAGCCAGCAGCAAGAGCAGAAGCAGGCAGCCTGGGGTGGCCGGTGGGTAAAGAGTGGGAGCAAGCAGCCCACGACAAGCAGCAACAGGCTTCCCATGGCAGTGGCTGTAGAAGGAACAGGCAGCAATGTGATGAGAGCAGGCAACCTAAGGTGTGGCAGGGCGAGGTCAAGCCCTTGTGAGGAATGCGAGCCCAGCATGGGCAGGCATTTATGGAATGTGGTGTTGAACTGTTAGCTGTTTCTTTGTTTTTCTACTTTGGTAAGAAGGACTATAATGTTTAACTTGATAACTTTGTGTCTCTTGTTCTTCTGTTTTGTCCAAAGATTCTGTGCATAGGTTCTTTGTACCTAAGATGGTGCCATAAGTGGCGACTTGTAAACTGTTCATTGTATTAATGTGAGTACATGTGACAATAAACCTAATGCAAATTCAGGTGGTGAGAGAAATTAATAAAGCAAACAGTATCCTCAACTTCATCAATTATTAGTGGCACAGAGTTCCATAGTAAGGAGGTGATGTTATATATAAGGTACTTGTTAGATGTCAGCTAGTCTACTGTGTACAGTTTTGAGTGCCACATTATAGGAAGGATGTGAATATACAGGAGAGTGTGCAGAAGTCATTTACAAGAATGGTTCCAAGGATGAGAAATTTCAGTTATGAAGATAGATCAAAAAGGTTGGGAACAAAAACAGAAATTGCTGGGAACACTCAGTAGGTCTGGCAGAATCTGTAGAGGGAAAGCAGAGTTAACATTTCAAGTCCAGTGACTTCTTCAGAATTAATTGTAGCCAGCAAAAGGTTGGTATATATGCTGAAGATGACAGGCAGGACACAGGGAAGAGTAAATGATAGGTGGAGATTTCAAAGAGAGAGGGTACAATCGGTAGTGACAATATTTCAGTTGAATAAAGGGAACTATGGAGCTATGAGGGAGGAGCTGGCTAAAGTTCAATGTTGCAATACCTTAGCAGGGATGACAGTGGAGGAACAATGGCAGATATTTCTGGGTATAATGCAGAAGATGCAGGATCAGTTCATTCCAAAAAGGAAAAAAGATCCGATGAGGAGGCAGGGGTGGCGAGGGAAGTTAAGAAACATATAAAGTCAAAAGAGAAAAAGTATAACATAGCAAAGATGAGTGTGAAAACGAGGACTGGGAAGCTTTTAAAGAACAACAGAGGATTACTAAGAAGGAAATACGCAGAGAAAAAAATGAGGTA